>NW_027185759.1:1784889-1834914 GCF_028583685.1 Petaurus breviceps papuanus | reverse complement strand
GGATTTGAACTCAGGTCCTCCTGATTCCAGGGCCTGTGCTCTACTCACTGCACCACCAAGCTGCCCAAGAGGACATTCTTCTTCAGGCATTGGTTGAACTCAGCCTTTGAGGGGCTATCCAGCTCTGAGATCTGGAGTTAATCATGAGATAGAGACTGAATTATACAATTCTACATTTTGCAAAGTGGAAGGGGTCAATGATAGCTTGTGCTACATCATCCAGGTGTTTCCAGAAAATGTGTTTGTATTTTTTGGTTTTTGTAAATCAAATCCTCGTCTTCCACTAACATTGTTCATTGAAAGACTCGTTCTTTCATTTCTGACTGGTCTTCAAGCCGCAGTGACAAGTGCCCCTCCCCCAGGATCACGGGCTGGATCAGGAGAGTCCTCAACATCAAGGAATCCAATGGGCAGGTGGCACAGGTTCCAATGGAACATGACTGCTGAATGGCAGACTGGGCAGGGACTCCATCCTTTCCATCCAACACCCCACTTTACAGATGGGGAAGAGGAGGACTGTCCAACGTGGGTGACCCTACTCATTTTCCAGTCTTCGTTCTCATGATAAGCCTGGCATTCACCACAAACACTAACAGACAAACCCCCCAGTTTTTGGAAGAGCTGCCCTCAAAAGAAACCCCTGGAAACAGAACTAGTGGCATTGTGATGCAGAAGGAAAGCCTGCGATGAGTTCCTAGCCATTCTTGACCGTGCAGTAACTCTGAACGACACCTGTGCGCGTGTAAGGAAGGCAGCGGTGCAGCGGAGGGAGGGACCGAGTTTTTGCTGAGTGCCTACTGTGCGCTGGGCACTGTGCCAAGTGCTTCAAGAACGTCATCTCACGCGATGCAGGCAACAACTCTGAAACAGCTGCAGCTATCCCTGTTGTACAGTTGGGAAAAGTGAGCCACAAAAGGTTAAGTGAGTTGTCCAGGGTCACACAGCTTGTAAGGGTCTGAGGCAGCATCTGAACTCAGGTCAACAGAGACAGTGTCACCCTCCCCTGGACTCAGAAAGACTTGATTTTAAATCCTGCAGGGGTCACTTCTTAGTCAAATGACTGAGAAAACTGCCTACCCGCTCTCAGCCTCCATTTCCTCACCTGTAAGAATGAGCGGGTTGAACTCTGTGGCCTCTGGGGTCTCTTCCAGCTCTAGACCTGGGCTCCCACATGCCCGGTGACCACCTCGGAGCCAGCCATGCTCCATGGGTGCTTCTGTTCGGTTTCTGATTTTATAGTGGCAGTGAGTGTTTGCTGTTCTCCCTGTGCTGACATCCCTCCTCATCACCTCCTCCGAGGCTGCCCAGATTTTCTTGTGTTCTCCAATTTTTCTTTTCAGGGGCCCTCCTACTTCCTTCTAGCACACAGCACAATGTCCTCACCCAATTCCCAACTGTTCAAATTTATACTGTTACAAAGAACACAGCTATGGATAGTTTTGAATAGAACGGTGTTTCCCCCTCTAATACTAAGGTCTTTGGGACACAATCCCAGCATTGAGCACAGTGGGCCAAAGGCTATGATCACTTCTAAGTCTCTGTCCATGGTCAGCCATACTATTGTCCAAAGAGTGCACAAGTCAGCTGGGCTGGGCATGATCTGAAAGCTGGCCTGCTTGTCTGCAGTCCCACCAACATCACTCCCTTATCCCACTGGTGATGTCCACTTGGAGCTCCATTTGGGGAAGGGCCCAGGTCACTCAAACTTCATTCCCCTCCCCACCCAGCTGGATTTTATGGACTTCAACATCGTGCCCCCAGCAGGCACTTTTCCCTCGACCCCAACCTACATGTCCACTGCCTTCTCTGTGTTGTCTTTCTTCATTAAATGTGAACTCCATGAGGGCAGGAAATGCCTTTATTTTTGCTTGCATTTGTGTCACCAATGCTTGGAACATAGTAGGTGTTTAATAAATCTTTACTGCCTACCTGCCTGAACCCTGAGGGGGAGACAGGAGGCAGTATGTGCCAGGCAAATCAGGTCACCATTACCTCCCCCTGACTCTGACAGCCCAGGACCCCAGAGCTTTGGGGATAGCTAAGCTTCCAGCCCAGGGTCCTTAGCCATTGACCTGGGAAGTCACCCCTGTGGAAATGTGGCCTGAGGAATAACGGCTCCTGCATGGGCTACACCCACAGCTGCTGAAGATCCAGAAAATGGAATTTTCTCCCCAAAGTCCTCGGCCCAGTCCAACAGCTCAGCCTCAGACACTGACGGTATATCTCTGCTTTATACACCTTGGTAAAACAATAACAATATACATCTAGAGAAATAAGGGACCTAGAATATCTAGGAAAGTGATGAAAAGAGGTAGACAAAGGGAAACAACACTTTGGAACCCCGAACCAGGAAGCAGCAATCATCACAACCATTTGGTATTGGTTAAAAAAAAGATACATCAACAGGACAGGCTAGACAAGAGTCTAAGAAGAAATGGAGCTCTCTAACTTGGTGTCAGATAAACATAAATTACTTGGGAAAGACCTGCCTGTTTGATGGGGAAAAAAAACCTCCTGAGAAAACTGGAAAATGATCTGGCAGAAATGAGGTTCAGACCAACCCCTTACACCACACTCTCTGATACATTCTAAATGGCTACATGTCCTTCACATTAAAGATCAAACTATTTTTTAAAAAACAGAAGAAAACTAGATCAAATATATTTCTTAGCTATGGGTAGGAAATGGATTGTTAGCCAAGCAAGGGACAGAGGCAATGACAAAGGGTACTGTTGTGGGAATGGGAATCTGAAGATCTTCCCTGCCCCCTAATAGGCTGAATGTGGTCACCTGGAGCCTGTGGTGGGAGGCTTGTTCTTCAGGAACACCCACACCTTGTCACTTTGTGATTGGGTGGTGGGTCAGGAGGGTTGTGATGGTCTCTGACCCAGGAGAAGGCTATATATACCCTGATGTGAGGTTTTGTTTGGGGGCTCACTTTGGGAAGAGTTGTGTGATTTGGCCAGATGAGACTCTGGGCAGCCGTTGAGGGCCTGGCTTTGAAAACCCAGATGTTGGTGCTTCCCTCTCTGGTAACTGACTAGGTATGGATGTAGTGGTCAGACAGCTGGAAGCCTGTCTGCTGGCCTGTGTCTCTGTCTGCTTGTAACTTCTGTTTGTATTCTCTGACTGAACTAGATAAAATGATGTATGTTTGATCGATTAAAGTGAGATTGTTGACCCATTTTGAGTTGCTTTCCTTTGGAGAAGCAGATCTAAGAATCTGAGTTGGCAGCCATCGTGGGGATGCTGGGGTGCTTGCTGCTACAGGTAGATAGCTAACTTTGGTTGCATAAAACTGAAAAGCTGCTGTACAAACACAGGATGAGAAAGGAAGTGGTCAAATGAGAAAAAGAAATTTGTATCAAATTTCTCTAATAGAGGTTTGGTATCCAAGATATGTAGACAAGAGATTATATGTACATATATATATATATATACACACACACATATAAATATACATACACATATATGTATATGCAGGCGTATATACACACATATAATATAGACTATAAACATAGACTATAAAGTATTTATTAATATCATATTATATACACATGTGAACACATATATATGTTATATATTATATAATACATATTGTATAATATAAAGATATATGAGAGAGATCAAATAACCCAAAGCCATTTTCCAATAACTAAGGAGTCAAAGGATTTGAATAAATAGTTCTGAAAGGAAGAATGACAAACTATTAACAATCATATAAAAATGCCCCAAATCACTAATAAGAGAAATGCACATCCAAACAACCCTGAGATGTCACATCCTGAAGGGGATGGTTAGTGGAAGAGGGACTGGGAGAGTCTGGGCACACTGGTGCATTGTTGGTAAAGCTGCACAGCCATCTTGGAAATCATTGTGGATTTATGCTCCTCAGGGATTAGGGGACCAGAAGCCAAGCCCTGCACTCACAGCATCCGGCACCCTCACCCTCCCCTCTGGTCAAGGTCCGTGTCTATCCAATTGCTAAGTGTCCCACTTAAACACCACAGTCCCTAAGGAGGAAACGTGACCAATGTCTTCCTACCATGGGAATTTCACAAGTTCTCTTGAGTCCCAATTCCAAGAGGTGACACCACAACCTTTCCTGAAGTCCCAGCTACCTGTGCTCACACATCCACCAGACCAACCCTCTCATTTTACAGAGGAGGAAAGAGCAGCCGAGGAACTGAGGGGACTTCTTAAGTCACACAGAGATTGGGGGCAGATCCAGGCCCCATGTATCCAAACCCAGCCTGCTTCCCCCCATATCACACTGTCAGCTTCTTTCCTGCCTGGCTTCCAAATGCCAGCCAATACTTACTTAGATCTGAGTAATGGGCTAATTACTGGGGTCATGATAGCCTTCTCCTTTCAGTCACAAACATTATTAAAGCTCCAAGTGCCCAGCCAGCTGTTACTAGATACATGACAGTTTGACAAGGGGCCTCCCTAATGGGCAGGGGAATGCTGTTAGATTGACCAGAGGGGACCAAGGAGTTGAAATATCTGGATCCCCTCTAATCTCCACTCTCTGGAGACCGAGACCATCTGGCTTCAAGGCAGTGCTCCCACGGGGGACCAGCAGAGACTAGGCCCCTGGGCTGCCAGAGGTCTCCATATCCCTGGCTCAGAGACCTGGCCTGAGACCTTTTCCTACTAAGATTGGGGCTGACCAAGCATTCTGAAACATGCAATACTCAGAAAGAAACAGGTTTCTGGCAGGTTTTTTGGTTTGTTTTCTTAAAAGCCAATTTAACTCAGGAAGTAGCTTTTAAAACCCCCCCTCCACGCATTTCTCACTGGTTTTTACAAAAACAGCCCCATTTTCTGCTCTTACCATTTCTCCTTCCACTGTCATGGAAACGCAGCATCATGTGGCATTTCCCTCGTTTCTCTATTCCTTTGACTGTGCCAGGCCCTGGCAAACACCAGTCCTACACCTCTGAAGCCAATCAGGGAGGTGGGAGGCAGTGAACACAACAAAAACACAACAAAAGGGCCAACGGCTCCAGGTGCAGAGACCCCAGTGGCCCAAATCCGCCAATGGAGGAGCCCCGGGACCCTGGGCAAGCCAAGGTGTCTCATCTGCAATGACAAGGCCGGCCCAATGACCAAAGGTCCCCTGTTCCCTCTCTGGCTGTCAGACACACCTGCCCCAAGAGAACAGAGACTCTCTGAAGGCAGAGGCTGGACAGCATCTCTCTCCCTGACCCCAGTGACCAGAGCAGCAACATGCAAACAGCAGGAGCTTAGTAAGTGTCTATCTACTGTAGGACTGATTCTAGAGAGAGCCCTCTACAACTCTAAGCTGATAAAGGAAAACCTCCTTGGCATTTCACTTGCCCACCTCCACCCTCCAGGTAAGGGCCAGCCAACCAAGGTGGGGCTGCTTTTAATACACCCAAGGTGGCCCTTGGGAGGACCTGAGGGACAGACCCAAGATGATCAAACATCAGTGCCAAGGACCTGGGGTGAAATGGGAGCCCATGCTTCTTTCCCAGCCTGCGGCCCTTTCTGTCATCCATGTCTCCCAGGAGCCAAATTCAGAACCTGCCTTCCTTCCCAGAGCAGAGCAATGCTCATGGACAAAGGAATGTTCAGAGGCCCCAGCAAGTCCTGTCTGTTCTGGAGGAAGTGAAGCCTCAGCAGGACACATTTGCCACAGAAGGACAGGCCAAGGAGCCATGCCCAGATTCAGAAACAGGGCCAGACCACAGAGGTCAGAGTTCAGGCCAGGAGAGGCCTGGGATCAGGGACTCTGCCTAAGCCAGGAACCGAGCAGGGGCTTTAGAGGCAACTTCCAGTTATCCAAAAAATCAAAGGGTACTGTGACAAGAATCATCCACAACAGCAGATAACACAAAAACCAACTGATCCCATTTATTCCATGAAAAACAATTCCCAAAAGAACTGAAATGTAATGCAAACACTTGAAAAAAAAATACTTCAAATCACTAATAACAAAGAAATGCACTTCAAAACAGCCCTGAGGTTTCACCTCACATTCTGAATAAAAACATAAAAATAAAAAATCCTACAGAGCAGACTACAAAAATTTATCCAAGAAATCGTTATGACCAAGTGAGATTTATCCCAGGAAGCAAGGATGCATCAACATTAGAAAGACAATCATAATCAATCATATTAAAAACAAAAAGATCCCAAACCACATGATTATCTCAGTAGAAGCAGAAAAACATTCTTGACAACACACAGATCTAGGATGTGTTTAATATCCCAAGAAGCATGCCTCCGAGACCGAAAGTGAGTATCTGCGCAATGGGAAAAGCCTACAACTTTTCCCAAGAAATGCAAAGTAAAGCAAGTAGGCTTTCCCTCCTCCCTAGAATTTGACATCATTCTGGATATGGCAGCAAAAACAATAACACAAGAGAAAGAAATCAGAAGCATAAAGACTGATATGTAAAGAGGAAATAAAACTGCCTCTATTTGCTAACGATATGACGGCTTGCTTGGAAAATGCTAGAGAATCAGCAAAGATAATTACATAATTAAAACAAATAATAAATAAAATAAATAATTAATAATAATTAATCAAGATAATTAAGAACTTCAGCAAAGTTGAAGGCTACTAAATAAAAACTTATTTCCACATAACAACAATAAAAAAGACTAAGGGGCACTAATAGAAAGAGAAAACATTTAATACTAAATAACAACAAAGAAATAATATCAAATAACTACAAAATACATAAAATATCAGTGATCAGTCTCCCAAAATGTATAAAAGACTTGTATAGATTCAATTAGAAAGTACTCTTCAAAAAATATAAAGAACAACTTATACAGCTGTGGAAATATTCAGTGCTCATGTCTGGGCCATGCCAGTAACATGAAAATGACAATATTACAAGGTTAATTTACATTTTTAAAGCTATATCAATTAAATTACTAAAGAGGTACTTTGTAGAACTTGAAAAATAATAACAAAATTCATTTGGAAAAAAATAAGAGATCTAGAATATCAAGTGAAATGATGAAAAGAAGAAGGGACAAAAAGGGACAAGGGAGAATCATATACAACAGAACTCAATAACTCAGTGTTCAATAAGTGAGAAAAAATAAATTATTTTGGAAAGAATTCTTCATTTGATAAAAAAAAATGCTGGTAAAAACTGAAAAGCAGTCTGGCAGAAATTAGGCATAAATCAACATCTTACAACATCCATATTCCACAATATATTCTAAATGGATATGTGACCTTGATATTAAAGATCATATTATTAAAAAATTTAGAAGAGAGACAGATCATATACCTTTAGCAGCTCTGGGTAGGAGACATACACTTAACCAAACAAGGACTAGAAGCAATTACAAACAATGAAATAGATAAGTTTGATTACATACAATTGAAAAGCATCTACATAGACAACATCAATGCACCTACAATGAGAAAGGGAAAAGTCAAATGGGGGGAAATCTCTACCAAATTTTTCAGATAAGAGTTTGATATACAAGACATATAAACAACTAACAGATACATATATGTATACATACATGCACGTACACACACAAACATATATCCAAAAGCCATTCCTCAATAGATAAGTGGTCAAAGGAGATGAATAAAAAGTAGTTACAAACACTTTTAAAAATGTTCCAAATCACTAATAATAAGAGAAATGCAAGTAAAACAACCCTAAGGTTTCATCTCACACCCTACAAATTGGCAAAAATGACCCCAAATGGCAATAGTCAATGTTGGTGTGGGATGTTAGGCTCACTCATGGATTGGTGGTAGAGCTGTGAAGTGGAACAATCATTTGGAAAGCAATGTGGAATCATGCAAGTGACTTAAATGTTCGTTCCCTTTTGGACCAGAGATTCCATTATTGGAAACTATCTTTTTTTTTTTTTTTTGCTTTTTGGAAGTGGGAAGGTAGGGCAATTGGGGTTAAGTGACTGGACCAAGGTCACATGGCTAGTTTTGTGTTAAGTGTCTGAGGCCAGATTTGAACTCAGGTCCTCCTGACTCTAGGGCCAGTGCTCTATTCACTGTGCCACCTAGCCGCCCCTGGAAACTATCTTTAAGAAGAAAATCTTCATGTACACCAAAATATTTATAGCAGCACTTTTGTTATAACTAAGAACTGGAAACAAAGTAGATGCATATCGAATGGGGAAAGGCTCAACAAAATGTGGTCCAATACTATAACAGAATATGACTGTGTTGTAAGAAATGATGTGTGTGTTGGATACAGAGAAGCCTGGAAAGATCTCCATGAAATGATACAGAGGCAAGTCCGCAGGACCAAGAAAACACTAGACACAGTAACTACAACCATGTAAATGGAAAGAGCCACGACCTACAAAGTATCAAGAGAATGTCGTAAAGTCATTAGGAACCTGCCCATCTTGCCCCCCTGCCCTTTCTTTAAGACTGGCTCTGTATGTTCACTCTCTGAGGCAGACTGCTTCCCTTTTTTTTTCTTTTGTGAAGCATTTATATATGCTATCCCATGTGATCCTCACAACTACCTCGTGAGGTAGACACTATGATTATCCATTTTACAGTTGAGGAAACTAAGGCTAAGAAAGGTTAAAGTGACTTGCCCATAGTCACACAGTAAATTTGTGTCCTGCACATCAGGATTTGAATTCAGGTCTTCCTTACTCCAAACCCAACAATCTATCTACTATGCCATTTTGCCATAGATGCCATGTCCAATGTCCATCACAGCCCTCTGTGATCATCAGACCAGCATCCTTGTGCCAAGAACAGACTAAATCTCAAAGTCAGACCCTAGGGGCCACCCCAGAAAACTGATGGATAAAAGACAATGATAAAATATAACCAAAGCCACCTAAAATGGAACATTGTAAACTTCGCCTGATACTTTTTACTTTAAGAAGCTCAAATCTCCTCAAATCTCTAACCTGTTCCATTCCAACACCAACCATGTTTCTGAATAACCTTGGAGAAGAGACCAGCATCAGAGACAAGGAGGTTTGAGTGGAAGAGGAGGAGGAAGAGAGAAAGGGAAGAGAGGAGGGAGAAAGAGTAGGGGGAAGGGAAAAGAAAGAAGGGGGAAGAGAGAAGGGAGGAAGAACAGCAAAGGGGAAGGGGGAAGGAGGAAGGGAGAAGGAAGGAATGATGAAGGGAGAAGAGAGAAGGGAGAGGGAGGAAGGAGGAATAAGGGAGAATGAAGGAGGAAGAGAGAAGAGAGGAAAGAGAAGGGAGGAGGAATAAAGAAGGGGAATAGAAAAAGAAGGGAGAAGAGGGAAGGAGGAGGGGAGAAGGAAGGAGGAAGAAGGGAGAAAGATGGAAGGAGGAAGGGAGAAGAAAGGAGAAGAGAGAAAAGGAAAGGGAGAAGGGGGAAGAAAGAAGAGAGAAGGGGAAAGAGAAGAAAGGAGGAAGGGAGAAGAAGCATTTCTGTAAGTTTTCAGCTCCATGATCAAAAAAGAATTGTTAAGAACATGGTACAGTGGAAAGAATATAAGATTTAGTCAGAATGTCTGGGTTTAAACCCTGACTCTGCTTCTCACTCAAGCCCCTCCCATCTCTGGGCCTTGGTTTCCTCCTCTGAGAAATGACAACCTTAGACTCAAAGCTCTCCAGGGTCCCTGCCAACCCTGAATCCAAGGATCCTATGGTACATTGCTACCCATAGCCCCACCCATCTATTCTTTGACAAGAGACAGGCCTCCTTTCTCTCCAAACCTCAGCTGAAGAGAGAGGATCCCTCAACTACCCCCCTCTCTCTTAGGAGGGAATTATAGTTATTAGTGGTAGCCAAGGAAAGTGCTCTGGGCAGGCTCCACCCAGATCAGGGAGAAGTCGGATGGCCATGGGAGTAATGTGGCTGGCTGAGCTTGCTGCCCTAACCTTTGAGCAGCCCAGGGGAATACAGCTTCTCGGCTGGCCAGGGCACTGAAGGCCAGACCATGAGAAGTCAAGGCCCCTCACACTTGGCCACACCTCACCCCATCCAACCCAGCCTATGTTCATTTCCACAGGGTGATGAGAGGAACCACATCCCCCAGAGCTGTGCCATGTTCCTGCTAAGCATCCTTTCCAGGTGATGTCTCAAAACCTCTACTGGTTAACCTTTAGGTGGCCCATGAAGGTCTGGTTTCACCCAGTTCCAAACCAAGCCAGTCTGGCCCAGTCTACAACAGAGAACCTAGGCCTGCAGGGACAGCAGCCTTCCCCCAGACTTGCCATTTCATTAGGCAATCCTGAAGCCCAGGGAGAAGCCCCAGACAGGCCTCAGAGGAGAGCAGCTGCTTGTGATTCAGCACACATTTTGCCCATCATATCCCGTGGACCTGCAGCTATCCCAATAGAATGCAGGCTCTTTGAGGGCAGAAGACAGTGAATTTCTGTCTTTTTATCCCCAGCATGTGACACAGTGATGTAACGGTGATGTAATGATGTGATAAAGGGAGGCAGCCTGGTGCCCAGGGTGATGGAGCCTGAAAGAACTCGGACTCAAAATCTGCCTTGGCCACCTGTCTGAAGCCAGGCTCACTGCTTCCTCCCTGGGGGCCCCATTTTCCTCAAATGTAGAACAAGGAGATTGGGCTAGAGGAGCTCAATCTATGATCCCGTGAGGCAGTGAGAGCCAAAGCTGACCATCGCCTAGGACCCGGCTGACTCCCATTCTGAACGAGACCTTAGAGATGGTGTAAAGATCTCTTTTAAAAAAGCTAGGATTGCACTGGTTGATGCTTGGGGCATTGGGAACAAAACCAAACATGGGGGCACTGGGATAACCCGGGCAAAACCAGGTTAAGACTATCTCTAGAATGTTATATAAAATTTGCTTTTCATGTCCTCTCTTCCTCCCAAAATAAAGGCTCCGGGGATCGTGGATGTGGCCCTGGAGGAGCCCCCTGAGACCACCGGGCCCTCCCCCGCCCCTCCACCTTGCCCAGGTCACCCAGGCAGGGAGCATGGGGCAGAGCGAAGCCAGCTTCTCTGGCTCCAGGGCTGGCCATCTTTCCCCTGTAGCACACATTTGCTGCTTTGTATTTAAGTTCCTAAGTACGTGTTGCTCTCCCCAGAAAGAAGAGTCCTTCCCTGAGGTAAGGACTGGGTTTTTTTCCCTTGCCTAGCACAGTGCTGGGCCCAAAGTAAGCACTCGGGAAACACTTGTTGAATTTGGGAACAGACGCATTGTAATTCCAATTTTATCGGCTAGCCGATGGACCACAGACCTATGATCATTTATCATAAAGCTCTACACGAATGCCCGACACAGACCGTGCGCATCAGCAATCAGACCCCAAGAAACCCCTGGGGCAGCAGCCCGTCCCAGCGCAGAGCTGGGCTGAGACCCCCCCCCCCCAAGACCCCAGAGAAGATCAGAAAAGGCTTACTGTCTGGGGGGCGAAGGCAGGCCCCCGGCCCCCGGCCCAGGCTCGGCGCGGCCGCAGCAGCAGCCTCAGGATGCCCAGGATGTCGCCAGCCAGCTCCATCTGCAGAGCCCGTCCGCCAATCCCTCGCCTCCCCTCCTCCTCGCCAGCCCCTCTGCGGCAGGCTGGAGCTGTCCGTCATCCTGCCGCTCCCTCCCTCGCGGGCCAGGGACACGCAGCAGGCGGGGGCGGCGCGGGAGGCAGCCCCCCAGCCCTGCTGGCTTGCTGCTGAGCGGGGGTGGGGGCTCGGGGCTGGCTCGGTGCCTCCCGGCTGCAGCAGGACCGGGAGGAGGGCGATGATGCGGATGGGCAGGGAGAAAACACGGCGCAGCCTTGAAAACAAGGTGCCCCCCTCCGGAGCCAAACCCCGAGTTACCGAAGGCTGCAGAGGGGGAGAAATGGAAGCTGAGCTTGGCTTCTTAAAGAGCCCCAGGGACATCCTCACGATGGAGGCGGCTGAGGCCGGCCAAGCCCCAGGGACGGGCAGTGGGCATCATGATCCCACTCAAAAGCATTTACTAGAGATTGGTGCAGGGAGAGAGCCCTGTGCCCGTACCCCAAAGCATGCCCAGAACTGTGCATCCATAGGCAAGGAGCTAAACCAGACGACCTGGGAGGGCCCTACCAGCTGACCTTGGGCCATATCTCTAAAACAGGCCAAAGCTGCGAAGCCAGAGGAGGCTCCCTCCCAGAGGGAGGGAGACAGAGCTCAGCTCCATGCCCATCCTCACCCAGCATGGGGAAGACCCCTCCAAGCCCCTCAGGCTGATGCCTCCCCCACAACTGCTAAGTCTACCTGAACCCAGCGAGGCTTCTCAACCTGGGGATCCTGGCTGTGGGTTGCTTTTTGCACAACAATTTCACAATTGTATTTCAAATATAAATGTTCTCCTATGGAATCTTACATATTTTGCGTATTTAAATATATTGTTCTGGAAAGGAGTCCATAGGCTTCCCCAGGCTGTTACTTACCCCCACTTTACAGAGAAGGAAACAGGCAGCCAAAAGTTCAATGACTTTCCCAGTCACACAGTTAGGAAATGTCTGAGGCTGAATTTGAACTCACGGCCTCCTGATTCCAGGCCTAATTATGCAAGGTCAGGACAAGCCCCAATGCTGGCTTCAGAGTAGGAGTTTCCTAAGTGGGTTTGTGGGATTGAAATGAATTATAAGAAGAGGACCTCGCTGAACGAGGAGGAAGATATGTCATCGATTTCTTGCCTTTCTCCTCGGGACTGAGACGCCTTCCTCCGGTCATGAGCCACAGGGGGTGGGAGCCTGGGCCAGTGGGAGGGGAGGAAACCTGCCATCCACCTGGTCCAGGCCTGGAGCCAGGTGCTCTGAGGGACCTGGCCATCCGCAGGTCTGGCCCAGGGTGACTGCTGCCTGAGCTGAGCAAACAAGCCATGATGACGGATATTTTAGTTTTCAAAAATCAATGTCCCCCAAGGCAGGAAGGGAGAACACATTCTCCCAGGGAATCAGGGCTGTGGTTTCCCTCCACTTGGAGATGCCTGCTGAACCAGGGAAGTTCCCTCTCTCCCCTCCCCCATGGGCTCTGGCAGGAGGTGGCATTAGCCTGGGCATGGGTCCAAGGACAGGAAAGAGGCTCAAGGAAAAGACATTGGGTGGGAGGAGGCGCAGGGCCAGGCTGGCTGAAGACACAGGTGTTAGTCAGTGAAGCAGGATGTGGGGTGGGGCTGGGGTGGGGGAAGAGGAGAAATGCTTCCAGGGAGAGCCAAGGACCAAAGGGAAGTTGTGTGAGCCCTCTGTGGGATCAATGAAACTTCCTGGAAGCAGGCCTCTGGACTCTGCCCCGCTTCCCAGTGGTCCCTGCTCTTCTCTGGAAACTTCCATTGCACAATGCAAGGTCCTGTGTCAATGGCCTCTAACGTCTGCCAGCCCCCTGGCCCCCATAAAGCCTGTGAGCCTGGGGGGCAGGGGTACAAAGGCCGTACTAGTACGGAGGCGACAAGGGACGCAACCATCCCTGCCATCATCTTGGGCAGTGTCCTCAGCCTGGCAGAGCCTTTGTGCTAAGACCCAGCATGGCCTGACAGCCCAACCAAGGCTCCCCTTCCCCTTTTCTCACTAAACAGAGGCCTTCAGATTCCCAAAATACATCATCTGGTCTCTGTCCAAAGGTCCCCCAAGCATGGAGGCAACTGGCTCCATGCCTCAACAGCCCAAGGGTAGAAAGTTCATCTGGAGCCCAAGCCTAAATATGCTCTTTATAACTCCTGTCCTGAGGCCCAAGCAAAGCCCTCCTCCCCACAGGAACCCAGTGGCCAAGTGCCCCCATAGTCTTCTGTCTCTGGGCTAAACATTCAGAACTCCCTCAAGTGACCCACACAGGCTGTGGATTCCAGACCCTTCCCCAATGATGATGGCCCTCCTACACCTCGGGTCCAGAACATGCTGCTCCTGGTCCAGCTAGGGACTGACCAGCTTAAGGACAGTGGGGTGATCTCCTCTCTCCCCCAGGCAGCCTGCAGCCAGAACATTCTCAGGAAAAGTGCTGCCTAGCCATGCCTCCCTCTTGCCTGTTCTGGAAAAGCTCACATTGATTTTTATCTATTTTACACAGACCTAACTCTAATGGCTTTCCTGTCTTCAGATTCAGGGTTAGGCTCGAACCCGTTAAGACCTTGTTGGGTCCTGACGCTGACATCCAGGGAGTCGGGAAGATTTGGGAGGAAGGGGGCAGGGGCATGGGAGGTGCTTTCTCTTCCTGCTTTCAGCTCTCCTCCTCCTCCCCTGGGCCACAGGCAGAGGCTAAACCCAGGGAAAGGGCCACAATCCCCTATGCCTGAGCCCCAGGCACCTGCTCCTCAGAACAGAAGGGGAGTCAGGGAACCAGTACCAGGATTCCTGAGTGGGAGCAGGCCTAGGAGGTGGGGACCCTCTATTTATCCACCATCCCTAGGGCCATGTAAGGGGAGGAAAGCTTACCAGTGTCTCTGCCCCAACCCTGGAAGCTGGGGAAGAACCAGGGCCCAGCCCTGGCCTCAAATCCCTCCTGACCCTTAGTACAACCTGTGACCTTCCCCAAGCCACCTCCCTGCCCTGGGCCGGTTCCTTCCTCTTATAAGACTTCAGGGCTGGCCGATGGACTGAAGTCCCTCCGGTTCTCTAAGTAGGATCCTCTGGTCTGTGACCTATGCCCAGCCCCATCACTCTTCCTCCTCCTCAGCGAGTTGTCTGCAGCTAGGCAGACTTGTTCTCTGCTTCGAGGAGGATATCTGCATTTGGGGAGAAAGCTGGAGGTGTCTGGGGGGTTGGGGTCACAGGACTCAAACCAACACCCTGAATCTTCTGCATTTACAACAAGTTCCGAGCTATCAGATGTTCACAGATCAGGTAAAAAATCAGAATGGAGGGTGGAAGGGAGCTGGGGGGAAAAACAAAGGAGGCCCACTGAGGCCAAGTATCAGACAGGAAGCTCGGCCCTGTCCCCAAAGCATCCTTGTGGGCCAGAGAGCCCGAGACAGGGGAGCACTCCACAGGCCAAGAGAAGGGCAGACCTGTATGCAATAGCTCCCCACTGGTCAGGTCTGTGGAGGACCTAAGCTCTCTCCTGATGGAATGCTGTGGTCAGTGAGACCAAGAAGAAGCTTACTTTGGGTGGAACGCTGAAGAAGGCATGCATAGGGGTGGGGGGAGATGAGCCAACAGTCCTGCCATGGAGTCAAGTAAACCCTCCCAACCCCAAAGCCTCACATAGCCTGACTTCACAGCAGAGCTATTGGCTTGTCTCCATCAGCTCATTCAGGAAAAGATGGCGCCTGGCCTCAAGCAAGTGACCTTGGAAAGGACAGATCCAAAACAGACCCCTCGTGGGACCCCAAGTGCTTTTAGGATGAAAAGGAGTGGCCTGGCCTCCCTTGTCCTCAGGGATCCTGGTAGGAGCTGGGCATTTACATCCATAAGATGCTCTGGGACAGTCAGGCAAAAGTCTGACTGACCTTGTCTCCCCCGGAATATAGGGAGCAGTGGGAAGGCCTGGCCCATCCTGGGGGCCTGAAGAATCCTATAGTAAGGGCAGAGGGAAGACAGAGGCAGTCACATTCAGGCCTAATGGAGAATTAATTGTGTGGTTTTCAGGGGTAGTGGAGTAAAAGCAGGAACTTGCTTGAGCCCCAGACACCTCCAACACCTGTAAAATATGACTCTAAACAAATGTTAGAGCCACAGAACCCACAAAGTGACAGAGAGAAACAAAGCCCCTGCTGAAGGCAGCCTGGCAGGCCGACAGGAAGGGCTGAGTGCATCGAGCTGGGAGCCCAGCCTAGTCCCATGGGAGCCGCGCAGGCCCAGACCCAGGGTGGTCCAACCTGGCACAGATGGCCAGAGCAGACTTCAGGAGAGTACATCACCAGCAGCTGTGCCAGTTTCCAGACTTCTCAACCCATAAATGCCAAAGGGAAAGTAAAAGGTCAGTGGGGAACCCTGTTGATCCAGGGTGAGAGAAGAGCACAGTCTGGACCCTGTCCCCAGGGCAAGAAGTAGTGGAGGGTGGAAGCTGCAACTGCTCCCATGTGGCTGCCTCCAGAGCTCCTGGCCTGCAGATCATAGTGGGACAAAGCAACCATGCAGAGGGTAATGGCTATTATTTTGACCTGCTTGGATCTGGATCATGGTCTTGGGTGGTGGTGCCAGAGCTTGTGGGGGCTGTAGAGAGGGTGCCTTCCTCACATCTTCGAAAACCCCAGTGACTTGGGACATAGTTCTCTGCAATTTGGAAGCAGAGTTCTACTATGGCAAAGAGCTCAAAAGCCAAGTAATTGGCTGGCAATATGAGCAAGCAGAGGAGGCACAAACAGACTGAGGAATCCTGTGGGGGCAAAGAGGATCAAAACATGGGACCAGGAGAAGACAACAGTGAAATCAGAACTCCTGCGTCAGAAGCTTCCAAGAAAAATATGAATTGGCTACAGAACGATTTTGAAAATCAAGTAAGAGAAGTAGAGGAAAAATCTGGAAGAGAAATGAGAATGATGCAAGAAAATCATGAAAAACGAGTCAACAGCCCGCTAAAGGAGACCCAAAAAAATACTGAAGAAAATAACACCTTAAAAATAGACTAATTCAAATGGCAAAAGAGGCCCAAAAAGCCAATGAGGAAAAGAAAGACTTAAAAAGTCAAATTGGCCAGATGGAAAAGGAATTTCAAAAACTCCCTGAAGAGAATAATTCCTTCAAAATTAGATTGGAGCAAATGGAAGCTAATGACTTTATGAGAAATCAAGATACTATTAAACAGATCCAAACATATGAAAAAATAGAAGGCAATGTGAAATATCTCACTGGAAAAACCACTGACCTGAAAAATAGATCCAGAAGAAATAATTTAAAAATGATTGGACTACCTGAAAGCCATGATCAAAAAAAGAGCCTAGAAATCATCCTTCAAGAAATTCTCAAGGAAAATTGCCCTGATATTCTAGAACCAGGGGGCAAAATAGAAATTGACAGAATTCACCAATTGCCTCTTGAAAAAGATCCCAAAAAGAAAACTCCTAGGAATATCATAGCCAAAGTCCAGAGTTCCCAGGTCAAGAAGAAAATATTACAAGCAGCCAAGAAGAAACCATTTGAATATTATGGAAACACAATCAGGATAACCCAAGACCTAGAAGCTTCTACACTGAGGGATCAAAGGGCTTGGAATATGTTATCCTGGAGATCAAAGGAACTAGGATTAAGGCCAAGAATCACGTACCCAGCAAAACTGAGTATAATGCTTCAGGGGAAAATATGGTCATTCAATGAAATAGAGGACTTTCAAGCATTCCTAATGAAAAAACCAGAGCTGAACAGAAAATCTGACTTTCAAACACAAGAAGCAAGAGAAGGTAAACAGGGAAAAGAAACCATAAGGAACTTACTAAAGTTGAACTACTGGGGCAGCTAGGTGGAACAGTGAATAGAGCACCAGCCCTGGAGTCAGCAGGAGCTGAGTTCAAATCCAGGCTCAGACACTTAACACTTACTAGCCATGTGACCTTGGGAAAGTCTCTTAACCCCTATTGCCCTGCATTCCCCCTTCCCAAAAGCAAAAAAATTTAAAAAAAATAAAGTTGAACTATTTACATTCTTACATGGAAAAATAATCACTGTAACTCATGAGACTTTTCTTGGTGTGAGTATAGGTGAAGGGAATATATATGTATTTATTTGTATACATATATATGTATGTATGAGGGCGTATGTGTATATAAATACATATGAGTGTGTTTATATGTGGGTACATGTATATATAGACAGAGGACACAGGATCAGTTGAATATGAAGGAATGATATCTAAAAAATAAAATTAAGAGGTGAGAGAGGAATTTATTGGAAGAGAAAAGGATAGATTAGGGTGAAGTATCTCATATAAAAGAGGCAAGAAAACATTGTTACAATGGAGGGGAAGAGCAGGAAGGTGAAAGGGAATGGGTCAGCCTTACTCTCATTGTATTTGGCTTAAGGAGGGAATAACACATACTCAGTTGGGTGTCTTACCCTACAGGAAAGTTGGGGGGGGGGAATAGGATAAGAGGGGGGATGATAGAAAGGAGGGCAGATTGGGGGAGAGGGTAGTTAGAAGCAAACACTTTTGAAAAGGGCCAGGGTCGAAGTAGAAAATAGAATAAGTGGGGGGCAGGATAGGATGGAGGGAAATATAGTTAGTCTTTCACAGTATAACTACTATGGAAACGTTTTGCATAACTACACGTGTACAACCTATATTGAATTGCTTATCTTCCCAGCAGGATGGGTGAGGAGAGAAGAAGGGAAAGAATCTGGAAATCAAAAATTTAAAAACAAATGTTTAAAAAAATTATTTTTTAAATGCAACTGGAAAATAAGATATACACATTCTGGAGTAGAGGAATCCATCTTGCCTGAAAGATGGATTCTAGAAAGTTAGGGGAGCATGGGGGAGGATATGAGAGAGAACAGATTGGGGGAAGGGGTATTCAGTAGGCTTGCTGTCTTGGGGTTGGGGGGAGGGGAAAGATGGGGAGAAAATTTGTGACTCAAAATCATGTGGAAATGAACGTTGAAAACTAAAAATAAATACATAAATAAAGGATTAAAAGAAAAAAAGAAAGAAAATGATTTTTTAAATTGTGTATGTGGTTTTTTTTTTCCTTATAGCAAATCAATTTAATGGTGAGATTAGAACATCCTGGACAAGGGCTAAAGAGAGAGCACAGAGGACCTCAATGGGGAAAAGCCCAAAATGTCTACCAGTGAAGCAGTCAGCAGCTCAGGCCAAGGGGCCACTGGGACCCACCCTCTCCATGACATCCCCAGGACACATGGAATACCCAGGCTTAGCTTCTCGGCAGATCCTCACTTGGCAGGATGCTGCACAGGAAACTGGGCACAGACCCAGGAGACCCTGCTAGGACAGGACTTTGAATTGCAAGTGGAAAGGAAACCATACATCCACATGCATACATGGGGATGCACATGCAAACAAGAGCTCACATGTATGGCGACATGGGTCTTCCTTATTTGTACTTCTAATTCTAATGAGTCAGTCCTGAATGAGTCCTGTAGTTTTCAATCCAATTCAGAGAGCATTTAGTAAGCGCCTACATGCCTGGTACTGGACCAAGTGCTGGGCATGGGGAGACACCAATGAAACTATTTCTACTTTCCTGTGATGGATGAGAAGACAGATATGAGTGGATGGGTCACCAAAACTGAGTGGTGTATATGTGTGTGAAAGAAGTGATCTCTGGGGTCAGCTAGGTGGCATAGTAAAGAAAGCACTGGCTCTGGAGTCAGGAGGGCCTAAATTCAAATCTGGCTTCAGACGCCTGACACAACTAGCTGTGTGACCTTGGGCAAGTCACTTAACCCCAATTACCTTGCCTTCCCCCTAAAAAGAAAAGTGATCTCTGAACACCTTAACCTTGTGTGCTCTACAGACAACCTCAGGGACTGGGGCTGCTCCCTCACAAGGGGTATATATGATAAACCAACCTGAAGACAGGACGAAGGGAAAGGGTATAAGCATTGATAGAGGGCCTACCTTGTTCCAGGCACCATGCTAGGGACTTTACAAATGTAATCTCATTGAACAGGGTGGAAAGATGGGCTATGCCATGGAGCCTCCTTTGGGAAGAGTGGTCCATGTGGGTCTTCACTCTTACCCTTGGACCTGAACACTGCTTCATACCCGCCTCTATCTCTCCCTCTTGTGCAAGCTCCCACCTTCCCCCTTCTAAGCATAGCTCAGCCACTCAAGGTGGTTATAACTGAACTGCTTCCCAGGAACACCTCCCCCCACCAGCTGATCAGGGGTCACTAGGAAACTTCCATCACTATGACCCCCAGCATTGTCTCTGCTCCCCAATGGTCAGATCTCCTCCACCTTTGGCAGGAGCCCAGGTGTTGCTGCCAAATGATAGCCCAACTCCAAGCCCCTCTTTGTTTTGAGTGAGACAAACTGAATCTCACTAAAGAAGCAGGTGTGGATGGGTTGTGACAGATGGCAGATCTCATGATGTCATCTTTTCCCCTAAACCTTCCCCCACACCCTCCTACCTTCCCTCTTACTATAGAGGGCACCACCATTCTCACAGCAGGCTCACACCCTAGGAGTCATCCCAGACTCCTCATCTAGATACAATATGGTGCCAAGGCTTGTCGATTTCACCTTTACATCATCGATTTCACCTCTGCAGCATCTCATAGATTTCACCTCCGCAGCATCTCCTGTCTATTTCACCTCCGCAGCATCTCCTGTCTATTTCACCTCTGCAGCATCTCATCGATTTCACCTCTGCAGAATCTCATAGATTTCACCTCTGCAGCATCTCTTTTCTATTTCACCTCTGCAGCATCTCCTGTCTATTTCACCTCTGCAGCATCTCATAGATTTCACCTCTGCAGCATCTCCTGTCTATTTCACCTCTGCAGCATCTCATAGATTTCACCTCCGCAGCATCTCCTGTCTATTTCACCTCCGCAGCATCTCCTGTCTATTTCACCTCCGCAGCATCTCCTGTCTATTTCACCTCTGCAGCATCTCTCATAGATTTCACTTCTGCAGCATCTCTTATCTACTTCACCCCTGCAGCATCTCTCCAATATGCTCCCCTTTCTCCTTGGACACTGCCTCCACCCTAGTGGACACCCTCATCTCCTCCCACTTGGATTATTGCAAATCTGCTAGGGGTCTGCCTGCTTCTCCCCACTCTAGTCTGTCCTCCATTCAGCCACCAAAGTGGTTTTCTAAAGTGAAGATCTAAACATGTCACCCCCCCTAAAAAATACATTCCAATGGCTCCCTATCACCTCAATGCTCAAATATTATGTCATCTTTATCTCATCCTTTTTTAATTTCTATTTTTGTTACAAGTTGTAAAAGGTGTATAATTATTAATAGAGTAATACATTTATTTATAAAACTTATACATAGGTAAATATATAGAGCTAGGTGGTGCCACATAGTACTCACCTTCCTGAGTTCAAATGTAGCCTCAGACACTTACTAGCTGTATGACCCTGGGTGAGTCACTTAACCCTGTTTGCCTTAGTTTCTTCATCTGTAAAATTAACTAGAGGAGGAAATGGCAAACTACTCTACTATCTCTGCCAAGAAAACCCCAAATGTGGTCATGAAGAGTCAGATACTACTGAAAAATAACTAAACAACAAAATATTTTTCATGGATGTGATATGTAAGCCAAAAACTTTGGAGTCCATTAGTAGAGACAGACAACCTGGTCAGTGGAGGTGATTAGGTGTCAAACCCTAATTTACAGGTAAGAGGAGCTCCCCCCTCCCCCACAGTAGGGTGGGTTCTCTGCCAAAGACTGGGAAGTGAAGGGCCATGTTCACCCTTCTTTCCTCCATACTGCTTGGCACAAAGCCTCCAGCTAAAGAGTTACACAACTTGATCCCCAAAACAGTCCCATCCTGGCTGGTCTTGTGCTCATCGGGCAGAGACTTTCCATGACTCTGAAGGGATCACCATTTGCAATGACTCTGAAGGGATCACCATCATCCCCAGAAGATTCTGGCTCTAGTCCAGGCCCCCTGGATCAGGCCAGGCTTCTGAGGGCCCATAGATCTCTCCTAAAACCAAGCGCCTCATCTCCCAGTGTCATCAGGACACCAGATAGCAAAAACACCTCTCTCCCTCAGCCTCCTACACTGGGCACAGAGCAGCAATCATCATTTCTACCAGTTAGTGATGAGACACAGAGGGCAGAAAAATCAGACTCAGCAGGAAAGGCCTGCAGGGACATCGAGTCCAACCTTGTTAGGTTATGGCTGAGCCCAGTGAAGCCCAGAGACCGGCCATATGTGCCCCAGATCATATAACCTGTCATCAGCAGAGCATGAAATCCAAACCAGGCCTCCTTAGGCCTAGGTCAGAGCCCAGCTGCTGCCCCTCAAGTCATGACCTTGACAATAGCCTCCATCTTACAGAAGATGGCCCCTCTGGACATCTCCCAATCTTGTTCTGATTCTACTAGAGTACCCAAGGGACCTCAGGAAAGGACAAGGATGAAGAAGGGCCCTGTGGTTACCACACCTGGCCCCCAACTCCCTTACCCTTGGGCATGATCTGATGCATGGCAACGGACAAGAAGAAGATGGAGTCCCCGTAGTACGTTCCAGAGCCTGCGCTAAAATGCTTCTGCATGGCTTCCACCACAGGGAAGAGCTTCTCGGTCAGGACTCCGACGTCGTGGAAGGTGACCTGTAGGAGGAAGAGAAGGGAGGGCCTGAGGGAGGAGGCAGAGGCTCCCCACCCCATCTTCCAGGTCCTCCTTTGATTCCCTTCCACACCTCCCCATGGCGCCCCCACAGCAGCCCTCCACCACATGGTTCTGTCTGGGGTCGTCCAGGTTGGTGGGATTGACCACAAGCTCTCCGCTCTTTCCCAAGTCCAAGGCCTTGTTCCCAGTAAGCACTTAATGAGTGCTCATTTGATAAGCTAGGAAAAGCCACTTTGGGTTCCTCTCATCACCTAGAGGGTTACCAGGGAGTGCGTGAGACATCCACCACCTGTCTGGGAACTCTGCCCCCAAAGTTCTTAAACTGTGCACACCCTTTGATCAAAGCAATAACTACCTGATCTACAAAAAGATCACGGAAAGAGGGAAAATGTACAAAAATATGTTAGTGGTTCTTTGTAGTGGCAAAGAATTAGAAACGGAGGGGATGCCCATCAACTGGGCAACAGCTGAACAAGCCAAGGTATATGGGATGGAATACCCCTGTGCTGTAGAAATGATGGGCAGGTGGGCTTCAGAAAGGCCTGCAAAGACTTCGATGAACTGATGCAAAGTGAAGTGAGCAGAACGAGAGTATAAAGGTAATTAGCCTGCTCAACACAATGACCAAGCACAAATCCAAAGGACTCCTGAGGAAATGCGCTGCCACCTCTTGATAGAGATGGACTCAGAGGGAAGACTGAAGCAGTTTCTTCTCCTCTCTCTCTGTCTCTGTCTCCCTCCCTCACTTCCTCTTTCCTCCCTGCCCCCAACCCAGTTCTATTTCACAGGGTTCAGCTGTTGTCAGGCTTACAGTGCCTGAGACAGGCACCTGGCACTGACCCTCTTTCCTGGTCTAAGAGGTCCCATCAGCCATGGCCACATTTGAGAGCCACCAGCTGTGGCTTGGGTTGGAGTGACAAGTTCCCATGGAAGGCAGCAGATGCCCCACAAGCCCTGGGAGGAACCTCCCTGAGGGCCTGCTAGGGGCCAGCCATGGTCAGGTCCCCGTGGCCTTCTTGGAGCTGAGAAAAGAAAGAATAAAGGAGGAAGAGAAGAGACAGAGGAAAAAAAGGGCCTGGTAAATGAGGCAGAAGGAGGAGGCACGTGGGTCAAAGGTGCTGCCAAGCCACAGGGTCAGGGCAGGCTCTCCAGAGCCAGAGATGCCAGGCCTCTGGCTCAGGGGCACCTGACTAGTGCAGTGTCAATTAATCAAGCCATGTTTATTAAGCACCCACTGTGTGCCAGGTTTACTGTGGTGTGACAGACACAGAATGATACCAAGCAGGCTGCAGGAGGGCTCAGAGGGGCTGGGTTCAAATCCTGCCTCTGGCACTTGGACCCTGACTGACCTCATACAATGGGCCTCAGTTTCCTCACATAAATGGGGTTGGATTGGACGGCCTCTCAAGTCCCCTCACTTAGCACCTACTGACCCACCTGGGGACATTGAAATCTCCTTAACTGGGAGGCAGAAGATTCAGAATTGAGGATAATTCAATTAGAGAAGAGCCATGAATCCATGCTGCAGAACAGAGGTCGCTCTTGCTTGCTCAAGAACAGAAATAGGAGCATTTCCAAAGAATCACAACATGTGAGCACAGAACACACATGCTCGGGGAGCTTCCTCCCAGCCTCCTTGGTCAGTGTCCTAGCCAAGGGGAAGGCAGGTTTGGTCAGAGCTTGGAGGTCCCAGACGGGGTCTGTGATGGCGTCTCTACTTGGACCGTGAGAGAGACCATCCTGCTGCCCATCTGCCCCAACAGGGCATGAGATACAAGAACTGCACAAGGGAAATGACTGATGTGAGCCAGTGCCCGCCCCAAGTGTGAGTGCTTCTCAAGTCTCTGCCCATCCTGGGCCCTCTGACTTCTCAGCAGCCTCAGGGCTCCCAAGGGCCACGGCCAGTCCATCCCTCTCTCGTGTGTCTGTCCCATATCATCAGTTGCCTATTCAAACTTGATGAAGTGTCAGACTCAGCATATCCAAAACTGAGCTCATCCCCTTCCCCCCAAACCAAGGCCTCTACCAAAATTCCTGAATTCTGCCAAAGGCGCCACCATCTTCCCACCTCCCAGCTTTGGCACCTCCCCCATCCCTCAGAGTCAATCAGTGCCAAACCTTGCCCCTCTCTGCCATCTGGACCCTTCTCCCCTCTCACTTTGACTGGCCTCTTCTGCCCCAGTCCAGCCTCTGGAATGTTGCTAAAATGTTTTCCTTAAGCACAGATCTGACCACGTGACTCTCCTGGGTGGCTCCCCATTGCCCCTACATCACATGCCAGCTCTTCTGTGGCTTCTCCAGCCCTTCCCTGCCTTTCCAGCCTCACTGGGCGTCACTGCCTTCTCTATAATTCAGTCAAACTGGCTTTCTCTGGGGTCCTCCCTCACGGCACTCCATTGCCCGTCTCCATGTTGCATGGGCTGTCCTCCCTCCCTCCCTCCCTCCTTCCTCCTTTAAGATGACGCTCAGGCACTAGGGTCTCCCCCCACCTGCCCAATGCTAGTGCTACCTGGTCGTGAACGACTTTCTGGGTGTGTGTGTATCTTCTGCATTCATTTATATCTGGACTTGTATTTGTTGTCTCCTCCATTAGAATGTAAACTGTCTGAGGACAGGGTTGTATCATCTTCTGTCTTTGCGTCCGCAGAACCCCAGAGAGGTCCTGGCACAGGAAGATGCTTCCTAAATGCTCCTTAACTAAGCCAAGTGGGCAACTGAGCTGAATTCCCTTCCTGAGTCTGCCCACAAGGGGACCTGGGCCAGACTAGCTAGCATGCAGGACACCCTTGGCAGGAAGATGTCTATGCATAAGCTCCAACCACCACCTGAAAAACACCAGCCATGGGCAAGGGGCCTGCTGGGTATTCCAGGACAAACAGCCAGCCCTATCCCTGGAGCTGCCATTCTACTGAAGAGTGCACCGTGTGACTGAGCCAATAGCCCACCAAGGGCTAGGTCCACAGGGATACAAAGCTAAGAAATGAAACTATCGGCCCTGCCCTCTACTGGGGACAAACAGCATGTACACAGATAACCAGCATAAAATACATGAAAACCCCAAAACCTTATGGGGGAGGGGAAGAAGTAGGTAGGAAGGAACTCCAGAGCTGAGCTTTGAAGGAAGAGGAGGAGGGAAGGAAGGAAAGTCTTCCAGGCACAGGATATAGCCTGGGCAAAAGCATAGAGATGGGAGATAGCTTGTCACGTAAGAGCGACTACAGGTAGACCACTTTGACCGAACTATTAACTATGTAAGTGAGAAATAATATGGAACAAGCCTGGAAAGGAAGGCTGGAGACAGGTGATGAAGGGCTAGACATGTCACCTGGAGGATTTGAACTCAGTGCTGCCAATAGGGAGCCACGGTTGCTTCTTAAGGAGAAGAGCAAGGCCTGAGGCAGAGAGATCCATTAAAAGCTTCTGTAACCGTGGACAGGTCACCAAGCCCTGGGTCTGAGAGCTCTCATATGGAAAGTGGAAACAATCAGAATCCCCATTTCCCTGGATTGCTGCAAACCATAAGAAAACGCCATAAAGGAGGGAGTTTTTCTCCCCACCTCAAGTGTCACATGTGTTCTCTGGGGAACTCAGAATGTCATCACCAAAGGGGACATCAGTTCTAAGGAATCTTCCCACAGCCCCACAACGCGTGAATAAATCCTCAGTCAACTTAGGGTCTGGGTCATTGGACAAAGGCCACTGGTATCACACAGGAAACATCTTGTGATTGGTTGAACCAGTTGCACACCTTGGGCTGGTGTGTGTGTGTGTGTGTGTGTGTGTGTGTGTGTGTGTGTGCGTAAGCTGTTCAGCAGAGAAGAGTCCAGCCTTGGAAGCATTTTGTGCAGACCCTGTCCCTCATGTGATTACAGGTCCTGGACCAGCAGGAGACAATATACTTAACTAGAAACAGAGACACACAATGAAGGACAGATAAAACAACCACCCAAGGCAGAAAATAGTACCGCTGAGTGTGACATCACCCCTCGTTAAAGCAAAGAACCCGAGAAAGGAAAAGCCCTGGGCAGCCCAGCTATATGGCCCACCAGCAGACGGGACGCCCAAAGGGAACCATGTGAGGCCTCTATAGAGAGAAAGGATCTCCTGTCGTCCACAGGGGCCTCTTCACTCTGAACCCCTTTTTTCCCATGGATGCCAAATGCATTTGTGCATTCGTGGGAGGGAGGAGGTGTTGTATCTCACTAGACCACTGTAGTAAATACCTTTACTAAAAGCTAACCAAGTCTGCTGGCTGATTGTAAACAGGAAACAGCAGGGGGGGCTCATAAGCTATAGTCTTAGGAGTGGTCCACCGCAGGGTCATCCAAGAGCCGGAGACAGCAGCCACACTCCAAAGATACATCCCACGAGAATCACAGAAGGGGAGCTAGATTGCTGTTGCTATTATCACTGTTGTCATCTTTTCCCAGCTGTGATGGTATCACAGTATCACAGACTTGGTGCTAGAAGGGCCTAAGCCTCTCATCTTACAAAGTGGGGAACAAAGCCCTCAAAACAGGATCAGGGAATGAGAGCTGAGTGTGGGGGTCCTTGGAGGCCCTTTACTTGTCCAAGGCCACACAGTGGCATATGAATGTCAGTGGTGGTGGAGGCAGATTTCAAACTAGTCCTTGGAAGAACTCCAGATTTCCACTCTAGCACCTTGAATACCTGGCAGTGACTTTAGATACATCACTTCTCTCTAAGTCAATTGCCCCGCCTGTAAAACAGGTAAATGATAGCTGAGCAACGTGTCTCATATGGTTGTTGGGAAGAAGCCAAAGTCCAAAGGAAACTTTGCAACGGCAATCCTTTACTTCCTCCCAACCCCCAACACAGGTTAGGTCCAGAGAGAAACAATGAGCCAGACCCACTGGGGCCTGTCACAGCACAAAGTGAAACTGTGCAGCCCACAGAGAACCAGGCCAAGGCCTCTGGCCATACCGTCCAGGGCACCAACCTTGCTCCTGGAGGTTCTGGGGAGGTGTGAGCAGACCTGGGCTTTAAGAAAGCCCATTCAGGGGCTGAATGGGGGATGGACTGGAGTGGGGAGAGACCCAGGGCAGACAGGCCCCAGCATCCACTGCAGTGGTCCAGCGCCAAGTGTGTGAGTGTCTATAAAGGATACTGATCTGGACCAGAGCCTCAGCAGGACCTGCCAATCCAGCCTGCGGCCCACCACACCACACCAGCCTCTTGTAGCTATGGATGATTGTCGGAGCTAGGAGAGGAGGGACCACCATCCTCTACATACCCATCACCTTTGCCCTTCCTGGCTCCACTGAGTAAGCACCTTGAGGGAAGGGACTGGGCATCTGTCTGGGCATTTAGCACAAGGTCAAGAATGTGGCCAGGGGTCACACAATGAGGACAGGGACCTTCCCGTATGACTCTCTTGGCTTGGCCAAGCAGGGTGGCCTCTTCCTTGCAAAGACAGCTTCAGGGGCAGGCAAGCCTGGTGGTCACAGACACCCCTGCAGAGAGACAGCATTGGGCCAGCTCCTAGCCCTAACTGCCAAGTGACAGGAGCTGGAGCTGCTCATCCCTCCAGCCCCTTCCAGGCCCAAAGTCTTGTGAGTCATTTTACAGGCCCAGAGAGGTCAGGGGACCTACCCAAGGTCACTCAGGCAACTGTGTGCAGAGCCTGGCATACAATGGGACTCAGGGGCCAGAACGGGGGAAGAAGGAGAGGGGAGGAGGGCGAGGAGGGGGAGAAGGGGGGACCCTTCTAGTCTGTCCTCTCTGAGCTGTCCTGTGGAAGAGGGATTAGTTGGTTCTGGGGTTGGGGGTGGCAGGCTAAGGGCTCTAAAAAGATAGGCTTAATGTCAAGCCCCCCCGGCCAGACTCTGGGTCAGCTCTTTACCTGTGGTAAGTCCAGGAGTCTGGCTCTGCTGGCCTGAGGTCCACAGAATGGGTCAGGCTGCCTGCCTCAGGAGGGGGGGTCAGAGGGAGGGCCTGCAGCCTCCCTGCCCCCCCCCCACTCTCCAAGGGTCCGGTTTCCACTTTGTTCTGTGGCCCTTGCCCTCCTTGGAGGTGCCTGATCATTTCCTGCCCCCCTCGGTGGGATGCTCACCTGGGCCTGGCTCCCCCTGATTTCCTCTCCATGTCCCCTTCCTGAAGGCCCCCAGGTGGGAGTGGGGGCGGGGTCATATGTAACATTTACGTGGTGAGCCCCCACTGTAAGCTCCCCAAGATCAGTTCTCTAAAATGGATATCTTTTCCTCCAGTGCCTAGAACAGTGCCCTTCTGACAAGTCCTTAAGGAATGGGTGAAAGCACCTGGACCTCAAGGGTGCCCTGGTCGGGGTGGAAATCTGAGGCCCCCAGGGAGGGGAGGGGGCTGTCCGAGGGAAGTGGCTATAAAGTGTAATTGGGTAACCTTCGGCAGGTCCCTGCCCCCTCCCCCCCTCAGCTGTCTTCTCTGCAGGAGAACAGGGACATAGATGGGCTCAAAGCCCCATCCCCATTTAGTCTGCCTCGCTCCCCTCCCCACGAGCTCCGTCCTGGAAGAGTCCACCCACTAGTGCAGATAGCAGCCCAAGACAGGCAGCTAGTGGACAGGAAGAATGGGGAGAGGCCCCCGCCCCCCTCCTCTCAGGACCCACTAAGATTCTCCCATTTCCTCCAAAGCAGCCCAGAAGCTGTGGGTTCAGGAAGGAGGCCCCTACCCTCCTGTCCGCCTTTCTCGGTCCCTCCCTCCCGGAGCCCTAAAAGCAACAGAAAGCCAGTACGGCCTCCCAGCTGGCTGCAAACGCTTCCTCCGCCTCTCGGATCGGACTGCAGCAGCCGCAGCAGCCCCAGCTGCGAACGTGGGGCCCCAGTGCCCTCTGCCGCCCGCAGCTAGGAAGGGCATCCTCCCACCCAGAGGCCCACGCCCCATCCATCCGTCCATCCGCGGCCCCCTTGGCCCTGGGGCTCGGGGCAGTTCTGGGGAGCCAAGGAGACTGTCACTTTCCAGCTGAGGAAACAGGCACAGAGGAGGGGAAGGGAGAGGGTTAGAAACCCAGGGCTCAGGGGCCGTCAGGGGACATCTACTTCCCATCCCCAGACGGTCTATTTTTCGTTTTTGTTATTCAGCTCCGCATCACTGCGCTCTCCAAAGCGCAGACGCCCCCTCAGAACCTCCAGAGATTCAGGACTGCAGATGGCAGACTGAGATGGCAGAAAGAGAACCCCTGGACAGAGGGAACCTTCCTCCCCCCACCAAGTCTCCAAGCCAGCCTTGGGCCCTGACCCCAGAGAGAGGGCCTTCTGACACTACCTGGGCCACCCAGCCCCCTGCCTGTTTCCTCCTTTGACAGGTGTGGATGGAGATTGGGTCAGGGGTTTCTGAGGTCTCCCCCAGCTCTAAAAGTCTGCTCTAGGCCATTTCTCTCTCCTGCAGCCTCAGTGCCCTGTCCCAGGGACATAGCTCATCGCTGGCCTGGTGTCCCTAAGACGGCAGGCCCCACCCTTGAGAGGTCCCTTCAGCTCTGGGGTTTGTCAAGGTGGTGGCAGCAGAGGCTGGACACTGGCCCCTTGGGTCTCCGGTAAGGAAGAGAGGCTGCTTTTTCAGGCTCGGGTTCGACTTGGTGCCCCTGAGCACACCCCCCCCCCCCAGCTCGAATAGTCTGTGACTCCATGGGAAGAACCAGGTCAATTAGAAGAGCCCAGAACTCCTGAGAAGAAAGCCCAGGCAGAGTTCTCCAAGGACATGTGAGCTCTGAAAGTGCCCTTTCCTCAAGGGCTGCCCTGGGAGATGAAGGAGCTGGTACTCTCCAGCCCAGAGAACCTGCTGGAGAAGGATCCCCCCGCCCTGGCCAGGCTGGAGGGCCAAATCCAAGCCCCACATTCACAGAGGCCACTGGCCTGTCACATGACCTGTAGCCACTGATCTGTCCCATTACTGGCAGGTGTCAATCTGCATCATTGGAAGTAGTTTCCACACCAGGAGTGACTTCCCTCAGGCACCAGCCACAAGACCAACCATCCCCAAACCTCTTCCTCACAGAGAGGCAGCAGGAGGGGAGGAGAGCACTTGGGACCCAGGACTCTGTTACCCTCCTGGCTGCCAGAGACAGGGCCTGGCAGCCGCCTTCTTCCTGTTTAGGGATCCTCCAGTTTCAATCAGCACAAACCACAGGCAGGGGAAGCTGGAAAGTGGGACAGATGCACAAAGAAAGTCTGGAATAAGCTGGGAGAGGAGAGAGTGCTGAGTCTAGTCAGGAGACCTGGGTTCGAATCTCGCGGCTGCCCCTTTTTGCCTGGGTGACTCCCCTATACAATGATGAGTAAGACAATCCCTAAGCTCAAAATCGAAGATTCCAACATCCAGACAGACAGAAATACAGCCAGAGAACCTGCCCATCCACTGTCCCTCCACATGCAGGTGACAGATGCTGGCACAGGCCAGTCACCTCACGGGCCTGCCTTGCTCTCCCTCCCCATGCTGCCTTGGGAGCCTTGATGATATACTTCATATCTCCCATCAGGCAGCACCCTGTCCTCAGCTGCCAGCACCACCTCCTCCCAAAACTACCTTGGATAGATTTGAAGGGGCGGGGAGAGATCTGGTCCCCCCCACCCCATGACAAATTAATATACTCAAGCAAGCATCTTCACCTGGGGAGGTGGGAGCAGCCATGGTCCTTCCATACAGATGTCAGGCAGGGGCAATCTAATTTATCTTCCTGAGGTCCAATACAGCTGGTCAGCCAGAAACAAAACATGCAATCACCTGCCACCCAAGTCCACAGTCCTGTCATCATCTTGACCAATGACCTCATTTGCTCAGTGAAAATGGAGGCCCTGGGTCACAGGGTCACCTAGTGACAGGCCAGCGAGTAGAAGGAAGGTCTCCTACCCTGGCCTTCAAGGCTGAATGTGGAGTCATCAATCGTTGCAAAACTCATTGAAGGCCTTGAAGGGGCCACTCCCCCACTGCCTCATACATAGGACGTTCTGGTCCAGCTGAGGCCACAGACACCAATACCCCCATGGCCCACCTTCGGGGCTATGTGACGAGCCCTCTGAAGCCCAAGGCCGCCTTCATGTGGTGTGACCTTATTCTGCTTCCAAACTGAACCAAGTGGAGGAAAGAGAGAGCGTCCCAGGCCTTCTGGAAAAGGGACGCCATGAACTGTGTGGGGCCAGAGGGGCTTGGGAATTCCCATCTCCTAGAAGCATCATCCAGGCTCGGGGCAGGGTGTGTCCTGGAAGCCGAGGACAGTCTGGACAAAGATTCCAGGCCTTATTTCTCAGGAGGCCAGGAGAAGCGACTACAGCCTACATTTAGAGGGCCTGGAGGACTCCAGGAGAAGGCCATGAGTTACTCCCTCCACTATGTGGGATTTTGACTTTCTCTTGGATTCTGGAGGCCCTGGTGGGAGAGAGTGTCACAGAATTTAGGGGGATGTTTTGGGGGAAGTACAACGATACTTCTGTGGTAAAGGCTCTTTTCTAAAAGCCAATTAAATCTGGCTAATTGATTTCAGCTGATGATTCTGGGGGGGAAGCTGGTGGGGGCTCATGAGCTAGAGAGCATTAGAAAGAGAGCCTCAACCCCGCAGGACTGCCCCTAGAGTCCTGAAAGTACTTAGTCACCACCCTGGCAGGAAAGGAGTCTCCATGGGAAGGGCAGCTGGGAGACCAGCTTCAGATCACCGTGGGTCCAAAATGAGGGTCCTGACAGTCCCGCTGTTCTCTACCTCGCTCATGCCTTGAGCATCATTTTCAGTTCTGGGGCCACACTTCACAAAGGACGTGGCTCACAAGGCACCCTGAGGCCATGTTTGAAGGAACAGTGGATGTTTAAACTGAAAAGAAACAAGTTGGAGACACAACAAAGCAAGACTTGAGCTCAAACTGGAGCTCGGCCGCTTCCTAGCTGTGTGACCCTGAGCAAGATGTTAAACCTCCGTTTCCCTCTGGAAAATGGGGATGACAGTAGCAGCCACCTCACCGGGCTGTGGCGCGCACCCAGCGGGATAATGTGCCAAGGTGCTGAGCACAAAGCCTGGCACGCAGCCAGCTCGAGGTGAGTGTTGGGTAGGGTTATTATGGTGATTCTAGTGTTACTGAGGATGGGGAGGACTGTCCTTTAGAGTGGGATCAGACTCGGGTGCTGTTGGGCCCAGAGGGCAGAAGGAAAAGAGGCCAAGAGATAAACTTATTATTAATAATAAAATAGCTGCCGTTTGTATAATGGCTTAAGGGCAGACAGATATCCCATATGGAGGACAGGCAAACCTTCCTACCAATCAGACCTGCCCAGTCTGAGCAGCTTCAGGGCAGGCCTGGAGGTGCCCAAAGCAAAGCTCATATGACCACTTGTGGGGGCGTGTCTTACGCTAAGGATTCTGGGTCACAGACAGGCTGTCTGCCATGGCCCCAGAGGTCCCTTGTCTCTGGGATAAGCATCTTGAGAGCAGGGATAGGCGGCTGGGCTGGCTGCCTGGCTGGCTGGTGGGGTGGGGGTGCCTTCCTTTATATCCCACTGACTTAGCACAGTGCCTTGTGTTTAATAAACGCTTAGTGACTGAATAACTGACCTACTAACGGTACCCTCCCTCTAGCTCTGCATTGTCATCCCTCCAGCTTGCCAACCAAGCCAAAGGCTGGAGCCCAGGTACCATTCACAGTCAGTCTACACACCATGTATTTGTGAAGCGCTCACTGGCTCGCATTGGGCAAACATTGGGATGGGTGCAGAGAAAGAAGGGGACGGCCTGCTCCTTGCTCACAGCTCCCCTGGACTGGCACGGTTTCCCCCCCAGAGGACAGAGCCAGGAAGGCTGCAAGGCCACAGAAGCACACCGATCTCTGAAAGAAGCCCCGCTTCTGTCCCTCCATTCCCTGCCCTCATCACAGCCTGTCTGTCCCCCAGCTATACCTGTGGAACAGAGGCCCTGGAAGGTGTTGACCCCAAAGGAGATCGAGTCTGCATCAGGTCAGTCAGGCCTAGCCACGGCTATCCGTCAGACAGACAGACAGACCCATCCCCCAAACGGGGACCTGCAGCCCCTTCTCAGCTTCCCCTGCAATGCCTGCCCACTTAAATATCTGGCTGGGCCCCAGCTGCTCTGTAGCCTGGGAGCTCCTTGAGAACAGGACTGCTCTTCCCTTTCTTCCCTTCCCTGGCCTTTAGCACAGGGCTTAATTAAATGCTTGTTAACCGGCCTAACATCTGTGATGAGGGGACAGACAGGGTGGCCACAAAGGGCTCAGGGAGTGCAAGGAATCCCACCCTTCTCACACCATCTATGGCATTAGCCTTGCCTCCTGGCCCTCCAGAGATCTCTGCCCAAAGACCAATGAAGGGACAGGTTCCAGAAAGGGTGGAATCACGTGAATCTCGACTTAGTTGCCTATAAATGAATTTGGGGGTGGCAGGGGAGAAGGGATTTCTGTCCCAACAGAAGGCTAGCTCCCTTGCCCCGTGGAGCGGTAAACAGTACAGCAGGCACAGAGGCTTCTGAGCAGCAGAATGACAAGGCCAGAGCCATATTGTAAGAAAACCCTTTGGCAGCTCAGCAGAGGATGGGTGGGAGAGGCTGGGGGCCAGGAGCCCAGAGAAGATCCCAGGAAGGAAGGGCATGAAGCTTGCTATCTGGAAGGACGGTGAGGCCTCACAGGAAAGAGGGCTCAGGCCACGCAGGAGGAGGGGGCCAGGGAGCCCTGGGAGGGCCTACAGCTGCCTCTGTGGGGTGAGGAATGACTCCATGGTCACAAGGGCCCTGTGCCCTCCCTGGGGTCATTCTGAGCCTTCTCACTCACCACACACTTTCCAAGACTAAAATGTCCTTTTGGAGAAGCATCTGCCAACCCCAGCAGAGTGAAAAGAATGTACCCAAATCCTGGTCCCAAAGCCCGACCCTACAATATCTGGGATTCAGGGTGGGGCCTCCTGGCTTGGGTGCAGGTCGAGGTGGTAGCTTCTCAAAGAGGCGGCCCTTCCTTGAGCGGACTACCTGGCATGTGTGACCCTCGAGGGAGGGTTTGGGGGCCTCAGGCCAAGGCCGCCTCGACCCTGCTGCATGCGGCCCGTAGAAGCGGGAGCGCCAGAGCTGAGGGAGGCGTGTGCCGACTGGTGTAAGAGGGCGGCCTCTGGGCTGCGCTCCCAGTCATGCCCAGCCCGCTCACCTTGTATTTGAAGGACACCCCGGGCAGCAGTTCACGGAGCAGGCTCTTGGCGATCTCCTTGCTGGCCTCCTCGCTGACAAAGTGCACATTGAGCACCTCCTGCTCGTCCAGCTTGGCGAGGCGCAGCAGCGAGCCCAGGGCTATGCGTCCCTTGGCCTGCAGCGCGGGGCTGCGATCAGCCTTGGTGAACATCATCAGTACGTGGTAGTCCAGCTCGGCTGCCCCCGCGGACAGGCCGTCGGCCGGCTTGGCCTTGGCCTCGGGCGCCAGGGGGGCGTCCGAGGCAGGGGCCGGGGCGGGCCCGGTCGTGCCTCCTGCCCTGTTCTCCTTGAGCCTCCGCGTGGCGCTGGAGAAGGTCTCGCGGCCGGAGCCCACGTAATAGAAGGCGCACACAGCGAGAAGTCCGACCAGCAGCAGCGCGCACTGGTGGGAGCGCAGCGAGCCCAGGCGGGTCCGGCTCAGGGCGCACGGGGCCCCGCGGCGCACCTTCCCCGCTGCGCCCGCTTGGCCGCAGCCGGGCCCGCCGCTGGCCATGCCGGCCCTTGGGCCCGATCTGCTCCGCCCAGGCCTGGTGAGGCCTGGGCTCGCGGCCGCTGGAGCACAGGAGCCGGCCTCCGTGCGTGGGACCGCACAGCCACCGGGCAGCCACCAGGCAGCCGGAGCAGGCGGAGGGGGGCTGCGGGGTGGTGGAGAGGCAGCCCGCAGCGGTCCCAGGTCTTGGGGTCCTCTGAGACCGCAGCCCGCCAGCGGAGCTGGAAGCCCAGGGCTCGCCCTGCCCACTCGAGGCGGGGCCAGGAGAGTGAGCTCATCCGGGCCGGGGGAGGGGCAGGGGCGGTGCTAGGAAGGGTTGGGAGGAAGGGGGACCCGGGATCTCAGATCTTTAAGGCTGAAGGTGGACCCCCTCCCCCCCCCACCAGGGGCTATGTTCATCCCTGCCTGGAAGGGACTAGGCTGGGGTGGGAGGGAGGGGGACCCCGATCACAGACAGACCTCTAAGGCTGAGAGAACGCCCCTCCCCTCCCCGGAGCAGGGGCTGAGCTCATCCTGGCCGGAGGCGGGGCAGGGGTGGTGCTAGGAAGGGCTAGGAGGAAGGGGGACCTTGGATCTCAGATCCCGGGTTGAGACAGCCCCCCTCCCTCTCTGGAGCTGAGCTCATCCCTCATTCTCGCACCCCCCAGAGCCAACGTGGTGCCACTGTTGTTTCTGCCTGTACAACACTAACTTTTGTGCTGGGGTTTTGTTTTGTACTAATTTTTTCATTTCCCAAACATTTTTTTTCTCCTTCCCACCTCTCCTGCCTCGTAAGAAATACGTATCCAGTCAAATGAAGTCCCACATTGGCCTTGTCCAGCACGGCGTCTCATCCTGCCCGTGTGCCAGCCAGCTTTGGCAGCAGGTGGCCGGACAGCTTCCTCTCCGATCGCCTCTGGAATCATGTTTGATCTCCGCATTCATCATAGTTTTTTAAAACGTCTTTGTTATCACCCCCCGGGAGCTATTTCCCCCCGTAGGCGGGCCCAGTACCTGGTACATGGGGGCCCGTCACGAACACCTGCTGCCTGGACTGACCATGGATCAGTGTGGACAGCACTCAGGGTTCCCGGGGGCCTCGGAGGCACCCAAGGCGATGCGCCTGAACTGCTGAACTTGATAAGAGGTCATCCAGTCTTGGCTTGGAGCCCTCCCTCCAGGGCTAGGGACCCACCTTCCTTCCTCGGGCAGCTGGGGCCGCCGGGGCAGGGATCCTGCAGGGTGGATGTCCTGCAGGCAAGCTTCCACTGCCCCCTCCGCAGTCCCGTGGCTCCTGGGCCCACCCAGGTGGGGCTGAGGAGAGCCAGAGCGGCCCCTCTTCCTCATGGCAGCTTCTGGAGTATCCTGAGTCAGCTCCTTGCCCCTCACCACCAGGTCTTTGTTCCTTCAGGCACGGGGTCTCTGGCTCAGCTCTTGGAGGCTGGGGGCAGTGGCAGTCACAAGGGGTGACAAACCCCTTCCCCCTCAGGTTCTGGGGGTTGCTTGCCCAGGTGGGGCAGAGGCAGGACAAACCCCGATCTTTCTGAATTGGACCCATAGCCACAGCTGCTGCCTCAGTGGAGCAGAGGCCGGTGGGGCTGTCCGTTGGGAGGCCCCTCACATTCCCTTCTCCCACTGCCTCAGCACCAAGAGCGACCTTTCTGGCAGGAGGTGCAGCCACCCCTGCTCACACCCTCCAGTTATTTTCTGCCCCTAACTGGCCCCAGGGGGTTGGACTCCAAGGAAGGATCCGACCACTTTCTTCCTGGTAATTGGGTCTTGGTTTATTTTAACCATCGCAGGATGTCAGCTCGGTCAGGGCCCTCAGAAGTCACAGCCAACCAATGCCTGTAACAAGGGACCTTACACCCTGCTTCCAGACCACCTCCAGGAACGCCCCCCCCCCCTCCTGGAAGCAGCTCCAATCAGGGGCTTACTTCTCCTCAGGTGAAGCCCAAATATCTCTGCCAGGTCTTGGCGCCATATTGGAGGAGTTCAGGGTGGCTCCTAGGTGGGGAGCCCGAGGGTCTGGGAGGAGGCACTGACTCTACGGTAACAGGGAAGGTGGGAGGGGGTCAGAGAGGGACAGGGAAGGAGTTCTGTTTTGGACACATTGAGCTTAAGATGTCACCTGGACGTCCAGCTGGAGATGTGAATTATCAGCCTAGAGATGATCCCGGAATCCACAGGAGCTGAAATAAACGGAGTGACAGAGAAGAAGGAGGCCCAGGCCAGAACTGGAAGGCGTGTCCTGGAGGGGGATTCAGCAAAGGATGCTGTGCCAACCCACTGCACACAGGCCAAATCCAGATCCTCGGGCCCTAGGCCCTCACTGCAGCAAGGCAGCCCCTTCTAGCCCTCCCAAGGAACTCCTCCCAACCTTCTCCCCCATCCTAAAGTTCACCTGAGCCTCTCAACTGAGCGCCTGGTCTACTGACTAAAAGAAAAGAAAATGGCGGTGAGATGCCTCTTCTCCCATTCCCTTTCTGTAACGTCCACCCATGGCCCCAGGCTCTGACTAGGAGCTGGTCCTTTGTCTCTGAACCGGCCATCCCCTCCATCCCCCCTCCCGCTCCCCAGCACATTGTGCTGTCAACCATCCCCCTCTCTATCAACTGACCCCTTCCCTGTTCTCTTCAAACACACCCTCTTCTTGTTCATCCCTCAAAACCCCGATCCCATATTTCTGTACTCTCCGGCTGGGCTTCTGACTCTCCAGACTTGTGACCCCGAGCCCTCTGCCACCAACAGTGCCCTTCTCCCAGGGGCAAGCCCCACCCAAGGCACCATATTGGTGTTGCAGCATGGGCCACTTCATCTTCTCCAAGCTCTCCTTCCAGCGCAGGGCCAGTCAGTGGCCAGAGCTTGCCATTTCTGTTTCTCACAGCCCCTCTGCATCTTTGACTCCGCACAGCTCCCGCCTAAGCTCAGACCCTCCTCACCCCTTGCAACAGCTTTCCTGTGGGTCTCATCTCCCCAGCGCAGTCCACACATGATTGCCAAAGGACTGTTCTTCAAGCACTGGGAGCCCCATTCAGACAATGCCAGGGGCTTCCTACACCTCTAGAATCCAATATAAACTTTGTTTAGCTAGTGACAGCCTTCATGGCCTGGCCCATTCAAGTTTCCAGGCTCTGCTGGACATCACTCACCCTTTGGCATTTCACAATCCAGCCTCACAACACCCCACATATGCATATATGGTATTATACACACACACACACACACACTCACTTTCCTTATGCTGTATCTGGTTTTAGACATGTTACTTCCTGACCCCCACTAGATCAGAGGTCATTTCATTCTGGTACTTCTATCCCACATAGTAGGCACTTAATAAATTGTGATTGTTGAATGAATGAATGATGACCTGTCATCTCCAACCTCCATATCTTTGTACAGGCTGGGCCTCCCTCCTTCCCTCCCATTCCCTAGAATGTGCTCTCTTTTCACCTCTGCCTCTGAGAATTGCTAGACTCCTTCAAAGCTCAGATTCACCATTGCCTTCTGTATGAGGCCTTTCCTGATTCCTCCCAGCAGCCAATTTCCCTGTATTTTTGTATATATTTCTATGGAATTTCTGTCTTTGGAGCCCTAACACCTGGCACAATGCTGGTCACACAGTTGGCATGAGAACTGCATGTTGACTATTAAGTTGAAATTTGCCTCTTGGAAACTTCCGATCAAGCGAGCCAACATTTATTAGGAAACTCCCATGGAGCAGACGCTCTGCTGGGCCTTGGGCACAAAAAGCACCACAAAGCCAATCAGGAAGGACTTAGTACGCACCTGACGTATGCCAAGATGGAGGAGAGGGCAAGATGCTCCAGGATCATTGCCGAGAGATCCCCAGGCCTCTAGGAGTCAGACACGAGTGGCTGACAGAATGACAAGCACACGGGCCGAGGACTGTCTTCAGAGTGCTCACAATACAATGGAGAAAACCACATGCATGGCCCATTCAGAGCAGAGAGGAAGCATCCTCCAAGGGGAGGTACTGAGCAGGCCGTGGGTGGTACTAATCTGGAGGCAGGACATTTACAGCTTTGTGACCCTGGGCGAGTCATTGCCACTTCCAGGCTCTCCTCCTTCCTCCATCACTCGGTGACCTCCTTTCCTTTCATGCCATTCATCTTTACCACCCGGTCTAAGTCCTGGCGGCTGCTGTCCACAGACCCGACAGCTCCCTCTTCTAGGAGTTCTATACCTGACCCACAGTTTTTCTCTCCTTCCCAACTCCTGCCATTATGCTAAGGAACTTCAACATCAGTGACTGTCCCTCAAACCTAACCACTCAGCTCCTCACTCTGCTCACCTCCCAGGAGCTCCTCCTCCACCGTGGCCACACACAAAGATGGTCACACCCTCTGCTTTGCCATCACCCACAGATGTACCAATGACTCTGAAATCTCCATACCCAACCCTAATCTGTTGGCTTTCCTCCTCTTCCTCAGCCCTCCATTACACAGCCCCACTCTTCCTCCTCACGGTGACCTCCAGACCGTTCTCTCCCAGGCCATCTCCCCTGCATTCGCTCCCCTCCCCTTCTTCCCACCTTCACCCCCTGGTGAACACCGGTCCCACTCTACACTGTTCTCTTGAATCCCTCTTGCCCCCAGCCACACTCAACCAAGCCTCAGCCTTGAGTCACTTCCAACACATACACGGACACGGACACAGACATGGACACAGACACAGACACGGATGTGTGCTGCTGAACAAAGCTGAAGAAAATCACACGCCCATTCTGACTGGGTCCACTAAAACTTTGTTTTACAACCTCACCTGGGTTCTCACTGCTGCTGGGCGAGCCTTGCACCCGTCTCTGATTAGTTCATCATCTCACTATCCATCAAGGCTCTCCCAAACCTCCCACAGTTCCCCTCCCCCCTTCTCTCTCAGCTGAGACCCCTGTCTAGATTTTACAGAAAAATATGAGGCTCTTCACCGTGAGCTCCCCTTCTCTCCTCCTCCTCCCATCCCACATGATGAAGTGGCCTGACTCCTGACCAAGGCTAACCCCTCTACCTGCTTAAGTGATCCCCTTCCATCCCTCTCCTCCCCTCTGTCATCACCACTAATTTTCCTTTTAAAAAATATTTTATTTCCCCCCAATTACATGTAAAAACAATTTTTAACATGTCTTTTTTTAAGTTCCAAATTCTAACCTTTTCTCCCCTCCCCTCTCCTTCCCTGAGATGGCAAGCAATCCGATATAGGTTATACTTGAAAAAAAATTTCCATGTTCATAATTTTGTGCAAGAAGCCAAAAAAAAAAAGAAAAAGGAAGGAAAGAAGGAAGAGAGGAAGGGAGGATGTTTCGGTCTGTATCCAGACAACATCAGTTATTTTTCTGGAGGCAGACAGCGTTTTTCATCATTAGTCCTTTGGATTGTCTTGGATCATTGTATTGCCAGGAACAGCTGGGTCATTCAGAGTTTTTCGCTGTATGATGTTGCTGTTACAATGTACGATGTTCTCCTGGTTCTGTTAACTTCACTTGAATCAGTTCAAGTACACCTTTGCAGGTTTTTCTGAAATCATCCTACTTGTCAGCACAATAATACTCCATTACAATCATACACCATAGTTTGATCTCCAATTCTTAGCCACTATAAAAAAGAGCTGCTATGAATATTTTTGCACAATTGGATCCTATTCCCTTTAAAAAAAAATCTTCAAGATAACAGAGATAGTCTTATTGGTGGATCAAAGGGTATGCATAGTTTTACAGCCTTTTGGGTGTAGTTCCAAATTGATCTTCAGAAGGTTGGATCAGTTCACAACTCCACTAACAGTGCATTAGTGTCCCAGTTTCCCACCTTCCCTCCAACATTGATCATTTTCCCTTTTTGTTGTGTCAGTCAGTCTGACAGGCGTGAGGTGATCCTTCAGAGTTAAATTTGCATTTCTCTAATGGTGATTTAGAGCATTTTTTCATATGTCTGTAACTATTAGATAACTTTTTTTCCCTGAACACTGCCTGTTCATAACCTTTGACCATATATCAATTGTGGAATGAATGACTTACATTCCTATAAAATTGACTGTTCTCTGTACACTTGAGACATTAGATCTTTATCAGAGACACTTGTAAAATTCCCCCGTTTTCTGCTTTCCTTCTAACTTTGGTTGCATTGGTTTTGTTTTTGCAAAAAACCTTCCGTGGATCTAACAGGTAAAATATTTCACGCTCTCCTAGCTTGCTTATGGCGTCACTCTTTGTGCCTAAATCACATACGTTGGCGTGAGATGTTGGTTTATTTTAAGCTTCTCCCTGTCTCCAGGCTCCTCCCCTATAAACATGCCCAGCTCTCACCTATCCTGGAAAATCCCTCACTTGTTCTTCCTGTCCCTGCTTAAGCATCCTCCTGTCTCGTCTGCCCTTGGTGACTGACCTCCTTGAAAAGGCCCTCTAAAATGGGTGCCTTTGTGTCCTCTCCTTTCCCTCTGCCTAACTTCTTACCATCTGGCTTTGGAGCTTATCATTGCATTGAAACGTCTCTCCAAAGCTAACAGTGATCCCTCAATCCCAGATCCAACGGCTTGGTCACCTCTCCTCTGGGCCTCTGGATGCCCGCTCCCTCCGGGCTCCTCCTCCCATCATGCCCTCTGACTGGAGGTCTCCCTCAGGCTCTGCCCTGGGCCTCTTCTCTTCTTTTTCTACACCACTTCACTTGGTGATTTCCTTAACTCCCATGGATTTGATGGTTCTCAACTACACCTTTTCTTCCCCAGTCTCTGCTGATCTCCAATCTCACATCTCCTCCTGCCCTGCAGACATCCTGTCCAGCAGACATCTTAAACCCCCTATGTCCAAAGCAGAACTCCTTCTCTTTACCCCCGCCCCACCTTTCCTATTGCTGTAGAGAGCACCCCATCCTACCAGGCCCTCAGACTTACACCCCAGGCATCATCGTAAACCTCTCACCACCCCCCATCCAGTATGATGCCAAGTCTTGTCGATTTTCCCTTTGTTTCCCCTTCTCTCACATCCACCCCCTTCTGACCTTGACCCTACCCTGACACAGACCCTCCTCCCCCCAAATCTGGACCATGACAGTGGCTGCTGGGGGTCTGCCTGCTTCAAGTCTCACCCTCCCCATCCATCCTCCATGCAGCCACCAAAGTGACCTTCCTCAAGTGCAGGTCCAAACATGTCATTCCCTTACTCAATATACTTCAGTGCCTCCCTATTGCCTCCAGGATTAAACCCTCTGTTTGGCATTCAAAGCCCTTCATAACCTGCCCCCTCCTTCCTTTCCAGTTTTCCTACACCTCACTCCCCAACAGGCCTTCTCTTACATGCAAGCACACCGGCCTCCTGGCTGTTCCACCAAAGTCCTCCAGGCCATGAAGGTTCTTCCTCCTCTGCTCTGACTACTGACCTCCCCAGCTCCCTTTCAGGCCAAACTAAATGTCCACCTTCTCCAGGAAGCCTCCCCAACCTTCTGTCTTCTTGGTCACGTTTGCTCTGTATGTCGCTTGCTGCCTATGTATGTGTTTGCATGTTGTCCCCCTACTACCCTGCAAGCTCCCTGAGGACAGGGCCCAGCTTCTGCCTCTTTTCATATTCCCAGCGTTTAGCAGTAGGAGCTTATTGTTTGTTGAATAAATGAAAATAAAACTGAATTTTTTAAAAATAGGAGAGGGTTTAGGAGGGAAGGAGAAGGGCTCAATTTTGGCTATTTTGAATGTGAAACATCCAACAGGCGATGGTGATGGCGGAATGGAGCTGGGGAGAGGGGTGGGGGTGGGACGACCCAGCTGTGACTTTGTTCTGCCCTCTGGGGTCACACAAAACCTAAGACATCTTTGGTTAGAGTTTGTCAAATACTTGAAAACGGCTCTCATGTCGCTCCCTCTTCTCCGGCTAAATATCCCTCATTGCTTCAGGAGACCCTCCCATGGCGCGGACTCATGGCCTGTCCTAGATGCCATCCTGGTGGTGGCCTTGGGCTTGTCAATGACCTCTGTCTACTTCAGGAGCCGAACTGAACACAAGGGGCGGGTACCCCCTTACTGCTACCCCAAGTCACCTCACTTTGGGGATCACCCCTCCTCCTGTCGACTGTTCACTAAAATATCAGGATCTTGTTCAGACAAAGGGAAGTCTTAGCATGTTTCTCCCCCACCTCCCACTTGTGCAATTGGCTTTTTTGTACCAGCCTTAAGACACATATCCCCATTACATTTCATCTTTTTGTTTTTAAATTAAATCCAATATTCCATCCTGTCAAGATCTTTTTGTAACCTGACAGCGTGTGGGTGGGCTCAGCTTCCCAGTTTGGGGAAAATTATCTGAAAGCATGATGTGCCTCCTCTCTCTGCCATAATCCTAGTGGATAAAAACATTAAGCTGCACAGGGCCAGGCTCTGATCTCTGGGGCACTCTACTGATGACCTCTGGCCAAGGTGATGTGCAGCTGTTATTGGCTCTTGGAGTCAGGAAGCCACGCGCGCACGCACACACACACACGCACACACACGCGCACACACACACACACACTAAGAGAGCAGGAATTATTCCATGAATGGTTTGCTTTAGTCTAGATGGATTGTCACAACAACAGCTGCTCTGATCACTTTTATCTTAAAACATACAAACCACTTCTAGCTTGATGGCTGAACCTTGCTGCTCAGAAGCAAATGGCAGGCCAGCGCTGGTGGACCCCCACCCTCCCTAGGTAACCCTGTCAAAGGAAGGGAAGGCTCTGGGGCAACTAGGTGGCACAGTGAATACAGCAACAACCCCAGAGTAAGGAGGACCTGAGTTCAGATATGGCCTCAGACACTTGACAAACATATTAGCTGTATGACCTTGGGCAAGTCTCTTAACCCCAAGCCTTGCCTTCCCTCTAAGGAAGGAGAGGCTTGTGGGTCATGCTCCCTCAGGGGAAGTCCTCCTTAAGAATGGGTTCTGAAGTTCTGCCAGGAACCTAAGCCAGGCTCCCAGCTCCCAGCAAATATTTGCAGAGAACTTTCCATGCTCTCACATCTCTAGGACCCAACAGGAAATCCTCTGCCTGACATTTCGAGGCCTCCCCCCTCTAGCTCCCATCCACCTCTTCATGTCTGGTGCGCAGAGCCCTTCATGGCCTCTCCAGTCCTCTCCCATCTGACTCCCCCCCCCCCCCCCCCCCTACCCCCCACTCCTCAATCCAGTGACATAGGCCTCCTGGCTGTCCCCCAGGGCTGGGATGCTCTCCCTCCTCTGTTCTCAGTGCTGACCTCCCTCCTTCCACAGGCCTTCTCTCTGAAGCCCCCTTCCCTCGGATGACTATCTCCAGTTTATCTTGTCTGTATAGAATTGTCTGCACGCGGTCTCCCTGTTAGACGGTGAGGGACTCGGAGGCAGGGACTCCCTTTGGTCCGTGCCTGTACCCCAGCACACAGCCCAGTACCAGGCACACAGTAGGTGCTTAATCAATGCTTGTTGGCTTGCACGCTCTGCTCCCAAGTGACGATACCCAACATTCCACCTCCATGCCATCTCTAAGAGGCACTCACTCCCCTGGAAGCTCAGCTTGGCTCCAGGCTGTACTTCCTGAACCCAGCATTCAAAGGGCCTCGGAGGGCACCTCACTAATTTCACAGTGCGAGCGAGGGCCTCCAGAAGCTAGTGACTGCCAAAAGCCACACAGCGTCCAAAGTGAGGGCAGGAGGCCTATTACTGCAAACATTGGAGAGCGGAGGGTGCAGGATGGGCCAGAACTTCAGGCAAACCTTCTCAAGGAGCTGAAGGAAGCCACTGCTCCCTGCTCGGGACAAAGCAGGGCTCCCCTGGGCTGCAGTGGATTAAGGGAGGCATGTCTTTGGAAAAGAACAGGATATAAAAACAAAACTAAAATAAGTCGGGACAAACACATTAGCTCCCAGAACCTCTATTCAGCGCCATTCCTAAACGAGAACGGCCACAAAGATGACTGTTTCTCAATCTCTCCACGAGCACTGATGACGTACAGGCAGGACCTCGGAATGCCCCACCACATCTCAAGCCTCTGGCCAAAGGGCTGGCTAGGTGGGGACTCTAGACATCTCTTGGTCCTGACTCCAGTAGAAATTGGTCAGTGCGTGTGCCCAGTTGGGATGAGGGTCAGAGATTCGACTGACTGTGTAATGGAGGCCATAGGGATCCCAATCCCACTTCTGTGACTCAGAAAATGAACCTCTGGCAACAGGAGCCAGCAGGATAAAAAATGGACCCGTGTCTGCCACAGGTCCGAACTTGGCAAGAGATGGGGTGGTTTCTGACTTGTTAGAATGGTGGCTCAAGCCAACACTTTGGAGGGGACAGCATATCCTGAACAGTGAACGCACTGCCTGGCATAGAGTCAGCCCTTTAAAAATGCTAAGCGACTGAATAGTGTTTGAAGGGCTGGGAATGGGAAAATCAGGGCTAAGGAGGGGCAAGAGGCAGAACAAATTTTGTAGGCACAGTCTTCTCTCTCCATCTTGCTTGTGCCCCAGCCTAGCAGCTCGTTTAACAAAAGGTGCCAAGTGGCTTGTGTTATTACCAAGGAGAAGAAAACACTAGATTTCTTGATTTGAGGAAATCATTTTACTAGCCCTCTTGGCCAAAGAGCAGACACAGAGCGATGGCAGATAGGATTAGGCAGTGAGGAGAACACAAGGCCGTAAACCACCATCGTACTGGGCAGCAGCATTTTCAACCAGCTTCAAAAGCAACTGACATCTGGCTGGTGCTGCTTATGAGAAAAACACGGAGACTTGGCTGGAGAGAAGGCTTTTATTGACGCGGTACCTGCGTTCTCAGCACACCAAGTCTTCATTCCAGCACAATATTTACAGTTCTTACATAATGTACATTTCAGAACAACAAGGGCACATATGGTTCTGTCGAGTCTGACACACCAAGCTGTAGCCTAATGAGAGTCCATGGAGGGTGGGGAGGAGCGCCAGTGAGCATGCTCTGGGACGGGGCTGGAGAGGAGGGCACCCACAGCCGGCTGAGCCTCCCATCCTGAACACAGAGCCCGAGAAAGCTCCTCACGAGGTGACGAGCTTTCCCTGCTTACAAGCACGTGGCGTTACTAAGTTCTTCTATACCCTGGGCGGGGGGCAACAGGATCAAATGGAACATGATATGAAAGATGCTAAAAGGGTAAATGCAACACAAAGGATATTCACCATATTTTTGCAATAAAAAAAAACCCCAACTAGTCATTCATTATACACCTGAAAACAGCAAATCTATGTAAACAGAAAAGACGTCTAGGAAAAATAATGTCGACTGTAGAACTGATTTACTGAAATTCAATTTAAAATACCTGATTAGGTTAATTCTAATGCTGTGAAAATGTTAACGTCTTCACATTTCTAAAACCACAGGCTTTTCCAAAGGCCTTCCTTCCTCGTCCACCATGATGGTTAGTGAGAGGGGTGTTATTCAGCTGCCAACCACAAGGTAAAATGATCACATTTTCATGCTGGGAGGAGGGGCCTGGGCGCCTGTCTCCGTGTTCTCATGGCAAAGGCACAATGCTGCGCAGTGATTCATCTGCAAAGATGGTTTCCAAGGTGCAGAGCCATTTTTCAAGACAATAGCCATATTCAAAAAAGGAATGGTCATGAAATTTCAGAGATGTCACTGACAGTGCAGCCACCTGGGACCAGTGCTGCTATTCAAAACAGAGACTAAATTCTGCTATAAATCTTCTGGGTTTATCATAATCATGTCTTTTTACAAAGAAATATAAAAAAATGCTGCTACATGGGTAAGGTTACCTTTTAAAATACTGCTTAATACATTATAGATCATTAAACTGTTTAAGCCATGAAATGAAAGGAAAATCTCATGATTCACTTATGAGAAGATGAAAGCACATATTTCAACACATCTGTACAACTTTCAGAAAGGATAGAAGACGCTAAGTCTAAACCAAACACTGTGATGCAGCGGACTTTCAGAAATACCTGAATGTTGAAGCACTGTACCGAGAGTAATTAAAAAAAAGCAGCGTTCACTAGCGCAGACCTATTCTGGGGGCACGACAACTATTTAACCAGCACATAACCTAAAACATGAGAGCTTTCATCTTTTGTATTGTTCTCAGACTGAATGCTGTTTTCTTGCACATTTAGACCTTTAAGATGCTAATGAGCCAATTTGTGTTATGTGTTATGATGAAGTCACAAAAAGCAGCAACGACAGTGAGAGCTGAACGGTCCCCATCCCCCTCGATACCAAGGCTGAGCAGGTGCCTCTTCAGATCCAGCCAACTCCCACGACTGATCCAATGTCACCCCTTTGTAAAACTCAGGCGTTATACACACGATAAAAAGTCATTACAGTATAGGGTTTATACTACAGCAAACCAAAACAAAACGTGGAATTGGCTGGAAATGAGTCACAGGCCTGAAAGGAATCTCCACAGAAATCAGCCTACAGGACACGGAGCAGCTAGATCCACAATTCCCTTCTGCCTGTTCACTCTGGGAGGGCTACAAAGCCCCCCTTCTGAGGTTACCTCCCAGCCAACCCAAGAGCCTGAGCAGTGGCCAAAACCTTGTCCTGCATGAAGACTGCAGGAAGCGAGGCTTGTAGCTTGTGCTTTCAATGGCTTCTAAGCGACTGAGCAGCTGCTGCGTGTGGTGGAGCGGGAGGGAGGGGCCCATGGAACCTGAGGCTTAGGAGCCGCTGGGCTCGGGGCAGGGGGAGTGGCTGCCCATCAGAGCTGACTTTAAAACAGTATCTAGAGTGTTCTGGCTCTGGGACCTTGCAATGATTTATGCAAATTATTACTTTCTTCTTCAAAGCTGTAGTTTACTTTGTAATCAAGGTACACTGGATGGGTTTTACTGGAACAGGAATTACAGTCTAAAGGCCTATACAAATGTGCTTTCAGGACTCAAGCTGGCATTTTCTCTCAGCCAGACAGCAGTGAAGCAATAGGGCGTCAACCCTAATTTTAAAACAACAAAACGAAGTCTAACACTTGTCCAAAGTACCAGCGACCGCTGCCTACTAGGCAAGCGCGGATAATGGACAGAATTCAAAACATTCATTATTGAAGTTCTTCTCTAGCACAGCTTTTCTTCATAGAACTACTTGATTTAACATTAAATCGCTTGATAATGTAATTAACTGTGACCTATTTAAAAATCCAATGTCGGAAATTACGATCTACTCAGGTAACACATCATTTCTCCACTTATGCAATAATGAAGTCAAGTTTCCAAATCTCTACTTGGAGACCAAATGTCCACATTCCAATTTTATTCCTTAGTGACATGATTCACAAGTAATGGACAATCACACATGAGGGGTGGCTACATACACAGAGGAAGCGTTGAGAGCATACGTGACGATGCCGGGACATCAGACATGAAAAAGGAGCCTTGTGCTAAAAAGGTCAAAAGCTACATCTCTGGTGCTCTGGAATGAAAAGAACTGGGATCAATACAGTTTGTGAACAGAGAACATGCATCTAATTGCTAAGGCTGGGCCAGGGCCAGGATGGGTGCCTGGCAGGGCAGGTCAGACTTGAGTAAAGGACGGGGAAAATTGGCTCCTGTGTGAGGCCAGAGCTGAGAAGGAGGCAAAGTATGCCCTCGCTTCCCCAGACACACAGAACCCCAGATCTGCTGCTTAAAGCTAAAGCTTTCATTTTCTACGTGGTTACTTTGAAAGCGACATCCTGATTTATAGCTTAATTTTGAATATGTTCAAGTACATTTTGAAAAGAATTCTATCGCATCAGTCAGTCTGGCATGGGACCCAGAAGGTGAGGAGACAGTACAGATTCCTGAGGACTAGGCTCTGTGGGTGGGAGTAGAAGGCTGCTTCACCAGGGGCCAGGAACCCTGGACCCGAGCCTGGGATTGGACCACTGGGATCAGGGACTTTCTTCTTCAATTTGAAAAACATATATTGCATGTGGGATGAGAAGGCATTCATTCTGCTGGGCCACAGAGCCAGTCTTGGTCCTGAGCTCTGGCTGTGTGGACATGGTTAATGGAATGTGCTAAGCATATCTCATGGAAAGAGGTGGCTGTAGCCCTTAAAAAAGGGGCTTTGCAAAGTTCCCAAAATGACCCATCCTAATTGGCTTCATCTAACCTCTGGCCTTGTTTCAGCACAGCAAGCCCCTAAAGCAGGTCCCTTGCACCCATTTCCAAACAGGCCTAAAACAGTACCCTCCCGGCATGCAGAGGTACAGAGACAATAATTCACAAAGCTGTTCCCACATGGAATTGGCAAGGAATGTACCTTTTCCCATCACTCATTCACTATCTAGAAAACCTGAATGTGCAGCATGGAAGCAGGAGGAAAATGTGCATTTTCAGCTGTGTAAAAAAGAGGGCACCAGATTTAATGTCTCCCTTCTTTAAAAAAATCAGAATTTCTGTGAATCTTGCTGGAAACGGTTTAGTTTTTCTGGATTATTGGAGGCCATTTGGGAAAAATCACGGAAAATGTCTTGGTAAGTTTCATCACCTGCATAAAAAGAAAATGAGGAAACTCGTCAGATAAACATGACAAATTTGCAAATGCACATGAAATCTGATCTCTCTTAAGCAGAATTTTGCACTGTGAAGTTCATGATTTTACTGAACAAGTCATGAATCAGAGCTAAGCCATTTTAGAGACAAAAAATACATTTAAAGTAAGTAACAGGAAAATAAACAGTGAAAAAAGCCAGTACCTGGAGAAGGTGCCTCAGATGCAGCCAGAGAAGAAAGCACAGAGTTAGAGAAGGCAAGACCTGAGGGTTCAGAAACAGTGCAAAGAAGGACCGGCACATTTAGGACCCAGGCGAAGCCAAGTCATTCTGAGGGACTGGCTGAACACAAGCATTTCTGTGAAACTTACAAACAAGTACAAAGGCCCAACTCTATGATGGCCTCTAAGGAAATGACAAAAACCAAATCAGGTAACTCAGATAGCTGAAAGCGATACTGTTGCGGATGGCATCCCGTGTCTGGCGCTGTCGTGGATGACGTCCCGCGTCTGGCGCTCAGATAACTGAAAGTGATCACTGTCATGGATGCCGTCCCGCATCTAGCGCTCAGTCGTGGATGACGTCCCACGTCTGGCGCTCAGTCATGGATGACGTCCCGCGTCTGGCGCTCAGTCGTGGATGACGTCCCATGTCTGGCGCTCAGTCATGGATGACGTCCCGCGTCTGGCGCTCAGATAACTGAAAGTGATCACTGTCATGGATACCGTCCCGCATCTAGCGCTCAGTCGTGGATGACGTCCCACGTCTGGCGCTCAGATAACTGAAAGCGATCACTGTCGTGGATGCCGTCCCACGTCT
>NW_027185759.1:1769709-1784879 GCF_028583685.1 Petaurus breviceps papuanus | reverse complement strand
CTCAGATAACTGAAAGCGATCACTGTCGTGGATGCCGTCCCACGTCTGGCGCTCAGTCATGGATGACATCCCACGTCTGGCGCTCAGATAACTGAAAGTGATCACTGTCATGGATGCCGTCCCGCATCTAGCGCTCAGTCGTGGATGACGTCCCACGTCTGGCGCTCAGTCGTGGATGCCGTCCCGCATCTAGCACTCAGTCGTGGATGACGTCCCACGTCTGGCGCTCCGATAACTGAAAGCGATCACTGTCGTGGATGCCGTCCCACATATGGCGCTCAGTTGTGGATGATTTCCTGTGCCTGGCACTCCGATGACTGAAAGTGATCTCTGTTGTGGATGCTGTCCCATGTCTAGTGCTCACTACCTGTGGGACCTTGGATGAGGCCTTCTGCATCCTCAGGCCTCAGTCTCCCCATCTGTAAAGGGAGGAGACTGAGCTAGGCAGCCCCTGAGGTCTCTGGGTTCAGAATCCTCAGTTCTGGTGGTAAGTAAAGCAATGCTGCTGAGACCCGTCTCTCTGGACCAAGGGCAGCCTTTTGGGGTTCACTGCCTGCCTCTCCCCTCAGGGCTTGTCTCAGGCTGGTTTCGGCCCACTCCACACATAAGCCAGGCCACTGAAGCCAGAGAGGTGTTGATGAGGGTATTTTCTCAGACGTCTAACAGCAGGTTCTTCTCTGCCTAGGAATAGCTAAATAAATGCATGCTCTGACAAAGCCTCTCAAAAGCACTTCCCTAAGTAACAGAGGAGCGCAGGCATTTGAGACACATATGACCAGGTCCAGTTCCCCCCAAAGTGTCCAGGAGCCCCAGGGGCTTGGAATACTAATCCTGCTCTCAGGGCTTGGGCCATGGAACCAAGGTGGAGGTGAACAGCACCTGTCTGAGCCTGCTCCCCCGTGCAGAGGGTCCTCAGTGCCCTGGGCCTTGGGGCAAAGCCTCAACTGTAATTAGAAGCTTCCATACACGCAGGCTTTAGTATATGGAATGAGGCCAAGCTTCTCCCAAGCTGGGGGGGAGGGAGTGCGATTGCAGCACCTTGGACGCCTGATCCGAGAGCAGGGAGAAGAATCTTTGAATGGTCTCCTTTCACACATATTCCATGCTAAAACACACTTCTCTCTTGAAGTTACTGAAGCCAGTCTACCAACTTCTGAGTAAGCTCTGGGAATTCTTCCTGAGCTGAAAGCCAAGTCATCGAGTATTGTATCTGACATGGCTGGTGGTGGCCAACATGGAGTCCAGCCAATAAAATGACCAAGACAGCAGGATCCACACTCAATTGGTTTAATAGAGGAGCCAGTGGGACAGTCCACCTCCCTGCCCAGGGACACTGGCCTTCCGTCCTCACCCCTCCCCCCCAACACAGCCAAACAAGGAGGAGATGACCAAAGAGGAATTAATTCTAGAAAAGAGAGGTTTAACAAAGTTTCCCTTAACTTAACGGCTGCAGTAAAATACTTATTGTAAACAGTGCAAAATAGCATTTGTCCCCTGGCATTGGATCTCCCAAAAAGTGTGTATAAAGTGCAGGTCAGTTTAATACAAAAATACTCTAGCACAGGCTTTACTCTTCAACAGTAAAGGGAATGGAAAAGGCACACGGGAGACATTTGGGAAGTAGGCCCCGGGACCGCAGAAAGGGCCTGGGTAGCACCGGCAGGGAAGAAGAGATGCCTTCAGTTCCTGGCCATGCCAACAGCTAGAACTGGCCAGCACCCCCAGACAGAGTGCTGCCCAGGGCCAGATCCCATGGGGCCAGTGCCAAGCTCAACCAAATGCGCTAGTGCTGAGATGCAACCACAGGGAGAGGGGCGTGCACACACACACACACACACACACACGGGCACACACAGATGCCTGACTTTTAATAAGAAATGGACACCAGAACCCACTTTTTCCTCATCCACTCCCTCTCCAACAGTGATGACCTGAAATGAAGTGTGGGGAAGAAATGGGATGAGACAGACATGTGATGTGGGCTGCCCCCATAAGCCAGGCTGGCTTCTGAAAAACCAGCAAGCTGGAGCAGTCCCTCAGGGAGGTCTCCAGAGACAACAGCTCTTACTTTAAACAGGCTCCTAGGCCGGGGACCACTGACATCTCTCTTCCATTAAGTGGAAGCTCCCTCGGGTTTCAGAAAGGTGCTGGCTTTTGGGAATAAGGCCCCCAAGTGCCTGGGATTCTCAGCTCCCTGCTTCCCCTGAACATGAGCCCCACATCGCTGCTCAGCATTTGGGGAAGCTTCTCCTTCAAAGTTAAAAGAGTCTGTGTACACCCTTGACATGATGCCCCCAAGGGACTCCAAGTTACTGGGGCAGTCATCATGTGACTGTCCTCTGGAGACTGGGCTGAGCACAGCATCCTGTCTGGACAGATGCCAGACTGTTTAGGCGAAGGGGGAGTGGGGTGGGGCAGTATTCTTTCTGTTTCAGAGAGAGATGCAGTCACCCAGAAGCCTCCAGAAGCTCCAAACAGATTTTAGCAATGGTGAGGCCTATCTCAGTCAGGGCTCCCCTGAACTATGGAAAGGGATGAGAGAGATGCACCTGGGAAGACTGTAATTTATTTCTCCCTTCCCCTTCTAAGTGAGCAGGAAGCCTTGGCCCTAACCTGCAAAGTTAGAAAGCTGACTTCACTTCTCAGCCCAGGGTTACAAATAAAGGTTACCTGACAGGCCAGCACTGAAGGCAGGAAATAGCTCTGTCAGAGAGACAAGGGGGCTGCCTGGGCTTGAGCACGGGGATTCCCTCGCCCCCAGAGAGAAAGTACTGAGCCTCCCAGGAAACAAAGGGTACCCAAGGTGGGCAGTATCTTGTCCTTCTGGCAACAGAGCTCTCACTATAGTAGCCTATTCTTAAAATTGTACAAATGTAAAAGTTGGAAGAAAGACACTTCTTTAGAAGTGTTTCAGATTTCTAGTTAAAGAAACCGACAAAATCACTTTTTCCCTTTGAGCCCAGAAAGGTTCAAGAAAGGCTTTGTAAGGGGCGACAGTGGTGGCAGAAGAACAGTCTCAGGGCTGTGGGGGGATGGCAGGAAGGCAGCCCCTCTGAAAATGTTGGCAGAAATTCAAACCAATGACGGGAAAAGAACTCCATCAGCAAACACAACAGAAAAAAAAAGGGTCAGCTGACCAATGGAGGAAAAGTTGAGAATTTCAGGGAAATTCTGAAAACCTGCAAGTCGCCTTTTTTGTAAATGTCAAGTTTGATACACTCATATATGTATCTCTGTGCACACTCACTCACACTCACACACACACACACTCTTTTCTATTTTATTCTATGTTAAAGTGCTTAAACACAGAGGCCTCAAAAACCGCCTCCTAAGTATGTGATAGTTTAAATATCTGATATAAAATTCTCACTTAATCTTCAAGTTTAGACCAATGGGTGACATTCCGAACCACAGCTGAAAACCGCTGACTGGCACCTAACTCACAGCCCAGGGTCTCCAGAGGCCGTGCCACGGTCTGAGGAGGAGGGCAGAAGCCCTAGCTGCCCATTCTCTGGAGGCTCCAGCCTCCACTTCAACCCCCTGAGAAAAGACCAGTTTTCTGTTTGGCTTCTCCACTTCAAGGTCCATTAGAGCAGCATCTGATTAAACACCGAAGTGAGGGCCCTCTGTCAGTGAAGACCAGAGATACTTTGAGACTAGAAGGGGAAGGGCCAGCAAAGGAAGGAGGCCTCCTTCTACGTGCTAAATAGTCTCCCGGTGTTCATGAGACCAAGATGCCCATCAGGGCTCTCTAGGCACGTGGGCCATACGTAGGTGGTTCCAGCTCACCTCTCAGGCATGAGAACCTGAAAATCTAACCAATGTGGACGTGAATGTGAAGTATTTCAATGAATCACTAAGACTAAAGTACTGTAATGGCATGAAAGGCATCTGCTAACAACTCTCGTCTTGGAGGAACACCGAGTGCAGATGACTGACCAGGCTGCAGGGGCCGCTAGCTCTGCTGACTTGTCCTAGGGCCAAGGACTACTCCTTCTGAGAACGGAGGTGATCACCGAGAGATGATTTTGCTCAACTAAACAAACAAGTCTGGGAACAATATTTTAAACACATTTCATCACTTATTGTGCATTCTGGATATGCCAAATCCTGAAACACAGTTAAGCCTTCCCTCTACATATCCTTCTGTCCATAAACTAGCTACTGACTTGGCAGTTTTATTTCAAAGTCTCCCAGATTAATTTTTTTGCTGACACACAAACGGTTCTTAGTCAATTTTTTTCTTTTGTATTCCCCTAATTGACTTTTCCCATATACACAGAAGACCAGGATTTCTTTGGCCAATGAAGGACTTAGTTACCTGAACTGTGGAATCACTCTGTTCTCCACCTGACAACAGGCCGCTCCAGGGGGATTCTCATCAGAAAACACCAGCTCTTTGCCCCATGGGTGTGTCAAGTAGCCCTGGCCACCCTTGCCCCCTCACTGGAATATTTAAGGATGGAAGAAAGACATGTAGCAGAGGAAGGAGGTCCACGGAGAGCAGGAGGGAGCTGCCTTCTGGACTGTCAGGTGGGAAGGTGTCTAAAGGTCTGGCAAGGAGCCCCTGGAGAAGCCACTGAATACTGTACACGTATCAGCCAAGAAATTCACAACTTACAAGTCAAGTTAAAAAACACTACTGTACCAAGGTAACGTATTTTGCCTATAAATTATGGATCTTCTAACTGTAAACTGATAAATTCCTGAATGCATTTCTTATACTGCATCTCCGTGTGATTATTAGGAGAATATTGACCTGGCTGTCCGTAAAGTCCTTCAGACTCCCGCATCTCTTCATTCATTCGGGCCAAACGCAACCTTGGGTTAAAAGAAAAAAGAAGATTTACTGGGACAATCCAAAGCAGCCCTAAGCAGTTTTACACCCCTACCCGGGCTACTTATTTCTGAAACCTAACACATAACAAACCAAGGACCCTGCTTACCGGGCCCTGGCTATCATGCTTAGAGCTGGGTGTGGCTGAGGGATGGTTTACACAGGTCCACCCTGAAATTCTCCTCTTTGTCTGAAGCTGGGTCTTTGGGAAGGGCAGCAGTTACTCACAGACTGGTCCCACACTTACTAATTGGCCCAGGAATGTCTGACCTGCTTGTTCCCAACCTCACTAGTGCCAGACTCTGTGGGGACCCCTAATTGGCTCTACTTCTCCTTTAGCTCAGAACCCCTGAACTCCCTCCATCTGCCAGCCTCATCATCCCTGCAGCTGGGATTAAAGGCATGCAAAATCATGTCTGACCCACAATCTGCTTTTAAAATCAACAAAATCATGATTTCGCTGTATCTGTTCTCATAAATTGTGAATAAAGAATACAAGATTTTTGATCCTCGGTGTTTTTAACCATTTTCAAAGTTTCTGAGCTCGTCCAGGCACTAGACAGGGTTGAAGGAAAAGTTCCTTCAGCTCAATATGCTTCCCTCTCCAAGGTTCTACCCTGCTTGGGAAGTGACCCCTGCTGCTGAGGCTGCCTTTACTCCCACCTGGAGAAAGGAAATCGTGGTCAGGAGCTGGGCCAAATGTGGCTTGTCCACTCAGAAAAATGTGCAAATGAAAAGGAAGTGTTCTTACAATGTCTAAGTATGCCTATGTAGAAACACAGAACACAGAATCAAACTCCAAGAAACAGCTGCTGGCTTCTCAGGGGAGCCCCAAAAGAGGAGATCTGAAGAACATTTTGATGCCTCGGTGGGGATCATCATCTCACATGATTCACCACCATGGCTATAGGTCACACCTGATCTCCCCGCGCCTTCTTCCTACTGTAAAGCCTTCATAAATAATGTAGCCCCCACAGATGCTTTCCTTCAGATCTGTTATTACTGAGGAAATGCCAAGGGCGCATCCTTTATTCCTGGTGCTCAGCATGTAATTGTGCCCCTATCTCTTTGTCATCATGGATGGGGGAGGAGCCTGGGCCAAGGCCTCTGCTCAGGAGGGAAGGGAGAGAGATGGAGGGGCAGAAGTGCAGAGCGTTCAGTGGCTGCAGCCTGCCCCCGAGACAGAGCCCTTGTTACACCAGCACTCCTTGAGGGGGCCACACTGTTGGGAATTATATTATACTACACTTTCCCAGGGTCCAAAGGAAAATAGAGAGATGCCTTCCTGGCACACATGCCTGTGACTACTCCCTAATCCCATAAAAGCTGTGAGAGATGTGGGACCAAATGAGGAGAGGTGGGCATGAGCCAGGACACTGGGACACTGCAAGGAGACCTGGAGTTAGGGGTGGGGCCCTGGCACAAAGGTTACGGTGGGGGAGGGGATGGCCTAGGGCCCCAGGAAAGGCCCAAGGGTGCAGAGCAGCCACAGAACCACAGAGGCCAAGAAGAAGCTTTTTAACTCCCTCCCTCGGGGGCCCATTTAGCTGGTCTTCATGGGGTCTGCTTTATACATCTGCCACTGGAACCCAGGGAAGGTCACAGCAGCAACAACTGAGGTCTGAGCAGAAGGTGGGCAGGGTGAAAGGCAGAGGGGCTGCTGCCTGCCTGTGAGCCATGCGCAGACAAGAGAGGAGAAAAACAGAGCCAGTGTGGGGACAAAGACGTGAGCCTGAAGAGCCCACTTACTCCTTCCCTGCCAACACCGAGTCTCAGCAATGCTTCGATGCAGTGACCATGGGGGGTGGGGCACGAGGCCCTCATTTCCAGAGGCCAAGTAAAGAAATGACAAAGTCACCAATGTCTCTGAGAACCCCAATCAAGTGAAAATCAAGTGAGGATCTCACAGACTACTTGAAATGTGAAAGATCCCAAATTTCTCTGATACAACACACATTGTTTAAAATCTCCTGATGGATTGTCCTGGAAAGACACACAGGCCCTCCGGCTGCCACCCCTCTCCCCTCCCTCCCTCCACCTCCGTGTGTCTCTCTCTCCCTCCATCTCCGGCTGTCTGTCTGTCTGTCTCTCTCTCTCTCCCTCCGTCTCCAGCTGTTTCTCTCCTTGTGTCTCTCTCTTTCCCCCTCCCTCCCTTTGTCTCGTCAACACAACAGCAATGCTACTGGACCGACGCTTCAGAGCTCCAGCTGCACCCTGTCATGCTGCTGGGAAGCTGGCACCTCAGCCATGCCATCCCATTACCCTGCCAGACCCTCTGACACATGCCTGAGAGACAAGGAGGCCCCCGCCATCTTCCTCACATCCTCACTGCATGGTGCACAGCAGAGAAATCTCGAGGGCGCCCCCCACAGCCTCTGCAAGGCTCCACCTCTAGTGATCATTCCTCGTGCGAAAAAGCCGACTTACAAAGTCACAATGTCTGCGTTGGCGGCTTCCACAGCGATGCTTAGCGGGTCATTCCCTTCTTGGTCAGTGGCGTGCTGGTTGGCACCTCGCTTCAGGAACAAACACACCTGCCTGCACAGAAAGAAGTGAAGCCCCACAGCCCCAGACTGGTTTTAAGAGGGCAGCTGACTCCATTTACCCAAAGAGCAACTTAACAAGAGGGTGCATGACATTAAGGGAGTGCCCAGGTACAAGGCACAAGGGAGATGTAAAAGGCTGCAAGTGTCTGTCTTTTCCTTTCCAATCCAGCATAAAATCCAGAGACACAGGGATTTCAACCTGACTTTTCTAACTGGCAAAGGTGGGCATGAAGCCTTCCCGGGGCCCAAGGCAAAGCATCCCTACTCTGTCCTGTGGAGAGGACACGCCACAGGACTAAGGAAGCCCAAACCTGGGGTTTCTCTCATGGCACCCTCCACTCCAAGAGTAGCCAAAAAGAACATGGGGCCATGGCGAATCAGAAAGAGAAACAGTCTGTGGCCCGGCCAACCTCTGGACGAGGAGCCCACAAGATGGAAACCTATGCTGGCTCTTCCCTAAGGAAAGGGGTAACCGTGTCGATGAGGTGACAAATGCATCAAAAAGACGCGAGATGCAGGAGGGCTGGGGAAAAGCTTCTGAGAAAAGGAAGCCAAGTACAGCACACAGAGCCCGCAGGGAGACAAGTGAGGCAGAAAGAAGCCAGGGCTACTGGGGAGACTGGGGCTGTAAGATGTCACTGCCACCAAAGGCACGGCAGTGACAAGGGCCCAATGGACATCACCGCTGCCATCTCCCCTCTCCCGTGCCTTTGCAGTGACTGGACCCTCTCTTCTCACCTCTGCCTTCAAGACTCGGCAAAAGGCCTTTTGTGATCACCCCGACTCCTGCGGCCTTCCCCACTGTGCTCACCTTCCGTGTACTCCATGAGGGATAAGGCAGAGATTCCCTAGCACACAGCACAGTGTGCCTGGCACACAGTGTGAGCTCAAACACGCTCCCTGACTGAATGGCCCAGTGCCTATAGCGGGAGCAGAGAAGGGTTGTGCAGACTACAAGCCTTGCCAGAAACTGGATCACTGACTGACATGAGATGATGGAGGCAAGGGGCAAAAACGGCCAAGGCTTTTTTCAAACACGAGGCTGAGAGTGAGCAGACTTTGTTTTCCTTTGTTTCAGATTCCATCTATGTGGCATAACGTGACACAAGTGCTGTCCGTGATTCGTGGGCTCTTACCCTGTGTGTCCCAGGACAGTGGCATGGTGCAGTGGGCCTTGCCCTTTGGCATCCCTTTGGTTCACATTTGCGCCATTCTGCAGGAGGAACTCACAGGTGACCAGGGAGCCCTAAGAAATCACAGGCAGAAGATGGAAACCTGGCCAGGCCCCGGGATCCCCCCAGATCTGCCAGGACAAGCCCCTCCTCTGGCCCTGGGAAGGGACAACAAAGGGACAGCCCCTCTTGCCCCCAGGCTCCTCTGCCCTCTCAGTGACGGCATCAGAGACGGCAGCACACTTGTCTTGGCTAATGAATGTGTGGCCCGTGAGCACGGCAACAGAAAGTTCCTACTCACTGGGTACAATTAGCCAGGAATATAGCCCAGGACACCCACTTTGCATCTGGACTTAAGGGGCCACTTCTGCTGTACCCAGAGGTGCACCAGGCACAGCAGTCAGGGCGCCCACTTGGAATCAGAAGATCTGGGTTCAGACACTAGCTGGCTGTGTGACCCTGGGCCAGCTCCTTAACCTCTGCCTACCTCAGCTTCCTCTTCTGTAGAATGAGGAGCTGGCCTCCCAAGTCTCTTCCAGCACTAAACCTAGGCTCCTATGATCTAATGACAAAAATCACACAGACATGGACACAGCAGACCGTCTCTCTGCAGCTGGCCCCCCAGCGTACATATGCATGGCTGCCCTACCCCTAAGACGGCCTGGATAAGTGGGGTGGCTTTGTTTTCTTCAGGGTGTGCCCAGTTGACATCTGCTCCATGGGCCAAGGCCTCGGCCATGTCAGGAAGCCTCTTTTCATAGGAAGCTCGGTACAGCTGGAGTCCTGGATGGAGATGCTTCAACTCAAGAAATACTGAAGAATCTCGTCTTTCTCCCTCTGAAAAGGAAACATATGCGTGAGCCATGTTCTGTGGTGCAAATGCTAACAGGGTGGCCTAGGAGTCAGCTAGGGCATCCCAATCAACGCTTGCCTCGTGCTGGCAAGGACCAGCTGCTAGCTGCACCCAGAGGAGGCTCGAAAGGCCTCCATGAAGCCAGCACTAGGCCACGTGGACGTGGGGGAAGGGCGAGCTCGGCATCAGTCCTTAGTCTGCAGGTCCAACTGCCCAAGGGAGCTCCAGGCTTCCTCCCAGACAGAAATGATGAGGGAATGTCTGACAACTTATGTACCAAGGTCACCACCCAGTGGTGGCCAGATGCTCCCCACTGCAGATCAGAAAGGACCCAACTCTGGCTGAGACTACGCTTGGTGAAGTTGGGAGGTCAGGAATGTTGGCACCAAGTACAAGTCAGGGGGGAGAAAGTCAGTTGGGAAGACTAACACATCCTGGAATGGAAGAGCATCCAAAGGACTTGCACACATGGAAAAGGAGAGGAGGCCCAGCAGCAATTCCTGGGGCAGAGAAATAAAGGAGGGCCTTCCTACTGAATGGCGCCTCAGGGGGACAAGGGGAAAGCGGAAGTCCCCCTCACCTTGTGAGGCTGCTCTGGTCAGCCATTGGCTTTACTTGGTGACTCTCTCAAGAACAACTGAGCAGAGTTCTTGGAAAGACCTTTGTGCAAAAGCCAAAGTAAAGAGAATTCAATGAAACAAACCAAAGCAAGACCACCCACCTGGTTCATATAAGCTATTGGCTGAAACCACTGAGGACAGGCCTTGGGCGACATCATCGGCACACTGCTGGATGCCACTGCTGTTGCTTCTGACTGTTTAAAATAAAAGGTGAACCAAGTGTGAGCCCCACCCCCCAGAGGGAGCGGCCTTCACAGACAGCACGCTAAAGCTTGCCTGCCTTCAATCCGTCCAGGCTTTAGCCACCACCAATGAATTTGAAAACAATGAGATACATTCACCAAACACTGAATAGTTTTTAAGCACTTAGCTTATCCAGCTAGACGGATGGCCAAAGTCTCAGATCATCCTTTACACTGAGATACTTTAAAGGGTCTGATCCCCTCAAAATTTCAGGATAAGCAAAATGCCCAAATTGTGACATGGTTCAGAGTGAATGCCCTGAGACAAATGGGTTCACAGGTAAAGAGATGGTCCCGCCACACAGTGAGCACTGGCATAGAGCGGGAAGGCTCTGCCAGAGAGAGGAGTACTTACTACTACGTAGTTTTGAAGAGGTATCAAAGTAGGAGAAGAGTGAGTCTAGCTCATCAGGACAGAACAGAGACTCCCGCCTGGCCTCGTCGCTACTTACAGCCGCCGCTGGGCACATGCAAGTTATCAAAGCACAGAGCAGGCAGGAAGGAGGGAAAAGGGCAGGAGAGAGTGTTATTGGGGAAGACTGAGAAAGAGCAAAAAGGAAGTTAGGGAATTCAGAAGTCGTTGGCTTGGGCTAAGTCTGGGGGAAGCCAGGAGCTAGATCTCATTTTGGGCAGCCTCTCTACAGGTGAGGCTTTGTTTCTGGAGTGGCAGCTGTATGCCAAAGGGCCTTCTTTTAAGGGTGACAACTAGCCAAGAAATCTACCATTTCCTGTGAAGGCTGAAAAAGAAGGACCTCGGGCTACCTGCCTTAAGCTAACAATTCATGAAATTAATTCATTACAGTGATGATCACAATGTTTGAGAAAACGCTTACTTACAACGTGGATCGACACCTGAACTTCGGGCTGCTGCCCCCACTTGGCTCTCTCTTCCTGGCTGGGAGGTGCTGGGCCCCTTCTCCTCCCGACCTTGGCACAGGGCTCTCTTCCCTTCCTCTGGAGGTGAAGAAGAGGCAGAACCCTTAGCCACAAACTTCCTCTCCACATACTTGGCTTTGATGTACACTTCCTTCTCCTGCCTGATACATAAAAGCAGAGGATATGTGAGTCAATTCCCTAAGAACTGTTGGTCCGAACTAAAGAGACCATTAAACACTTCTGGTCATTCTCTGAGTGTCTCTAGATCCCTTAGCTCAGAGAGTTTAGTATGCTCCCTTTCCCTCCAACTCATGTTTTATACCGTGGCTGACTCAAATTGCCCAAAAGGCAAAAGAAAAAAAAAAGAAAAAAGAAAAAAAGAAGCCAAATCTCCCATACCAATGACTGGGGCATCCAGGGCAAGACATTTAACCCTCAGTGCCCCAGGCAGCTCTCTCAGCTGGCAGATATGTTCCACAGACCAAGGACCTCACAGGGCCAGACCAGAATAAGAAACATAGTCATGCCACTTCTCTGCTCAAAAGTCTCCCGTGATTTCCCGCTGCCACTGAAGTTTTATGGTCTGGCCCGGCCCACGGAGCTCCCATTTTTTCACAGGTACCCAGAACACCCTCCATCTCCTTTCTAACTACAAGGACTCAATCAGTAGGCATGTACAAAGGACTCCATCAGGTACCATGAGCCAAGCTTCAGCAAGGTGACTAGAGAGCACAGGAAAGCAGAACAGCCCTCAAGGAGTTCGAGGAAGGATTTATTCTTTCATTCTGGCCAACACCACCCTTCCCCTCCAGCCTAGAACACAGCACACAGCTCCTCTCTGATGAGCTTCGTAAGGTGTCACTGCACAGCACCAGCATCTATGTTTCCATCTGTTCTCGGGGTGGATGAGATCTATGTAACTTAGAGGTTCTACCTTCCCAAGTATCTGGCACAGCGGTTTGTAGGGAGAAGACGCTTAAAAGCAGTAAGTGTGTGGTGAATGATGCAACAAGTCACATTTTTGCTTCCAAAAATTCGTAAAAAGGATGTCATTCTCAGAAGAGAACAGAGATGCCAACTGACATTTAAAAAGATCCAGATTTTAAATAGGTATTCTTTTGGGCTCGTAACATAAACCCCTGGTTGTGGGCACATCAATCTGGGATTTTTAGAGAAGGAAAGCACATTCAACTGAAAAATATCTCTGGCCACCATAGAAACAACATCACAGAAAAAAGTGAAATGCAGATGTAGAGTAGAGGGAAAGAGTCAAGGTTCTGAAAAGACTAAAGTAATGACAGCCTGGCAGATGGCCATGGGAGTGTCCTTCAGTTCAAACACTGCTGATGCTCTAAGGACTTCTTCTATTTTCTCTAAAGAGCCAAGAAAAGACTTGGAGAAGTTGTCATTTGCATTAGTGAAGACAGTCCACATTCCTGGCAATGATTACAGACACAATGAAGTATCCAATCATTTTCAAGAAATTAAAAAAAATTGGATAAATAATCTAATGAAATTGTATTTTGAAAATGAATGAGCTATAAAAACTGGGGAAAACCAGAAGCTCAGGGTCTGACAGATGTGGCTGGAATAGCTCAAAGAGGGAAGGCCAAGGGGCAATAAGCAATGGAAACGAAGAGAAAATAAGTGTTGGAGGAAGTGCCGGGGATCAGATTCTCCGTCTCTGCCAAGGCCACTCATGGACTGCACTAGGCTTAAGACCTGGCATTCCCAGATCCAATCACAAAAAAAGAGAAGCCCTTGTATTTCCCACAGAGAACATGAGCTCAATTAAATATGGTGAAATGTGAGAAGAGTCTCAACACCGTGCCTTCTTTTCTAAGACACTCTCGGGTCTCTTCTCACCTGAGCCCGCCCTGACTGAAGGTAATCTTTTTGTTCCTAATTGATCTGCTACTTTGTTCCCCACTGTGGAAGTGATCTCAAAGCTCTTTTTACTCCTCAAGTCCCACCTCCCACACTGTCTCCCACTAACTTGTCTATATCTTCTTTGTGCATATTTGTTTTCCAGTTAGCACCCCCATTCGATTGCAAGCTTCTTGAGGGCCCAGACTGCCTTTTGCCTCCTTTGGTCCTGCCAGCTCTCAGAACAGTGCCTGGCACACGGTAGATACTTAATGTTTATTGACTGACTTTCTCATCTTGCCTCTTGTTTTACTGAGACAATGGAGGCTACTTAACATAAGCCCCCTTTACCTTTATCATCATCTCAAAACCCTTTGACATCATCCTACACTACCTTCCCCCAATCTCTGATAACAGCCTTTCTCTCTGCCAAGACCAAGACTTCCATATGCTCTCTTGATCCCATCCTTCCCCATCTTTGCCAGGTGATGGCCACTCCAATTATGCCACTCTCTCATCTTTCAACTCTCCCTCCTTCCCTCTGTACCACCTCCTTCCTGAGGCTCCCAGGAGGTGCCACAGTAGCTAGAGTTTGGAGCTGGAGTCAGGAAGAGCTAGACTGAAATGTGGTTTCAGACACTTGCTAGCTGTGACCTTGGGTTACTCATTTCACCTCTTGGGGGGGGGGGAGGCTCGGTTTGACTCAGTTTCCTCAACTGTAAAATGAGGATAATAATAGCTCATCTTCACAGGGTTGTTGCGAGGATCAAATAAGACCACTTTGTAAAGCATTTTGCACAGTGCCTGGCATATAAACAAAACTAAACATTAATCAGAGTAAGTATATATAGAGAGTACTTAAGAAATGCTTCCTTCCTTCTTTTCTTCCTTCATTCTTCACCTCCAAAAACATGACCATGTCGCCCATCACAGAAAAACCCTCACTTGTCCTGACTCTTCCCTTAAGTTATACTCTGGTAACACTTCTCTCACAACCAGATGAAAAGAAAAGGGTGTTGATATCATCTTTACTTTTCCTCTCATTCCTTGTCACTCTGAAATCTGGCTTCCAACCTCAAGACCCAAATGAAACTGCCCTTAAAAAGTAACCACCTGGGTTGGCTAGGTGGCACAGTGAATAGAGCACTGACCCTGGAGTCAGGAGGACCTGAGTTCAAGTTTGACCTCACACACTTAACACTTACTAGCTGTGTGACCTTGGGCAAGTCACTTAACCCCAATTGCCCTGCCCTCTCCCCTCCAAAAAGCAAAAAAAAAAAAAGTAACAACCAATCTATTAACGACCTAATCTGCTTAGGCTTTTTCTAACTGCTCACCCTCTGTGGCCCCTCTGCTACCAGACTGTTAATCTGCATTTATTCAGTGTGCACCACATGCCAGGCACTGTGCTAAGAATTGGTGATTCAACGCAAGGTAAAAGATGGTCTCTGACCTCAAGGAGCTCACATTCATCAGGGAAACAACATGTATATAACCTATGTACAAACAGGTTAAAAAGAGGAAAAATTGGAGATAATTAAGAAAGAGAAGGCACTGGAATTAAGAAGGATTCCTATAGAAGGTGGGATTCTAGCTGGGATTGAAGGAAGTCAAAAAGTAGAAAAGAGGACGGGAAAGCATTCCATGCATAGGCTGGGACAGCCATAAAAAATACCCAGAGCCAAGAGATGGAGGGTTGTCTGAAGAACAGTCAGAAGGCCAGTGTCACTGGATCAAAGAGTATGTAGGGGGGAGCCAGCAGATTATGAAGGGCTTTGAATGCCAAACAGAGGATTTTATATTTGTTCCAGTAGGCGATAGAGAGCCAGTGGAGTTTACTGAGTTGAGGGTGAAGGTCAGGCTTGCCCTTAAGGAAGATCACTTTAACTGGAGAATGGAGTAAGAAGAGACTTGAGGCAGGCAGAAGCCCTAGCTGCTATTGCTATAATCAAGATATGAGGTAATGAGACCCTGGAGAGAAGGGAGCATATTCCAGAGAAGATACAGAGATAAAATGGACCCCAGATGCTGCAGAGGTGAAATAGACCAGAGATGCTGCAGAGGTGAAATGGACCAGAGATGCTGCAGGGGTGAAATGGACCAGAGATGCAGCAGAGGTGAAATGGACCAGAGATGCTGCAGAGGTGAAATGGACCAG
>NW_027185759.1:1728642-1769699 GCF_028583685.1 Petaurus breviceps papuanus | reverse complement strand
GTGAAATGGACCAGAGATGCTGCAGAGGTGAAATGGACCAGAGATGGGGCAGAGGTGAAATGGACCAGAGATGCTGCAGAGGTGAAATGGACCAGAGATGCTGCAGAGGTGAAATGGATAAGATACTGCAGCAGTCAAGTCAATGAGAAATGTTGCAAAGTTGAAATCGCAGGCTTTGGCAACAGGTAGGATATGGGGGAAGGGAAGATAGAGAGGGAGGAAACCAGGATGACACACAGTTATAAGCCTTGTCTGCAGAAGGATCATCATCCTGTAACATCAATTCACAAGTCCTCAGCGGCCCCTGCCCCTTTGGCCCCTCCCTCTCTCTGACTGGAAAGGATGGGGGACATCCGGAAAGCTCCTCCCAGATCTTATATTGAAGGAGGGAGCCCAAGTCAGACACCTAGTATTTCCTACTTGGCTGCAGGACTTCATCATGCCCTGTCTGCCAGGTATCATCACTCCCATTCCTCTCACCCACATTTTCCCTCCTCCTTTTCAGCTTCCTTTTGTGTGTTAGACTGTAAGCTCCTTGAGGGTAGTGACTGTCCCGTCTTTCTTTTCATCCAGTGTCTGGCACACAGCAGGTGATTACTATGTGTTCATTCACTGACAGTAACAGGAAAGTCTGGAAGGGGGGAAGGGTTAGAGGGGAAAGATAATGAGTTCCATTTTGGACTTGTTGAGTTTAAGATGTCTACTGGACAGTGAGCATAAGACGTCTGAAAGGAAGCTAGAGAAATAAGAATGGAGGGTGGCAGAGAGGCTATGGTGGATTTGAGAATCATCAACAGAGAGAAGGTCATTAAATACATGGGAGGTGATGAGATCACCAGGTGAAGTGGTATATAGGGAGAAGACAGTCAAGGAAAAAACCCTGGGGGAATATCCATTGTTAGGCAGCATGACCTGGATGAGGCTCCAGCAAATGAAATAAAGAAGGAAAGGTCAGATGGGTAGGAGGGGAACGAGGAGAGGGAAACATGAATAGGAGTAAAGACAATAGACAAGTGGGAGTAATTCAGGGCTGAATGTTGGCAGAGCAAGACCAGAAATAAAAGAAAGGGGCATCAAATTCAAGAGAAGAGTGGTGAGTTGAATGCTTCACCAAGAGGTCAAGACAGCAAAATCAGAATCCAGCCAGTACAAGGGAGATGGCCTGTGAAACAATTGAGGAGTCGAGGGAATGGAGGTCATGGGGATGACAAAGAACAGGGTTTAAGGGCTGCAAAGCAGAAGGAAAAGAGACTGTGATCAGAAAAAGGAATTCCAGAGTTCATCAACATGGAAGCAAAGCATTTGTGTGACAAGATCAGGGGTATAAAGGGTATAACCATCTTGGTGAGCAGCTGAAGTGGAATTGAGTATAGGTGACAGGGAATGAATAAATTGAGGAACTGGTAGATTAAGGTGTCTGAGGGAGTCTTAATATGTATGTTGAAGCCCTTACTATGAGGGCAGAAGAGGGGAGAAAGACCATGAGCTGGGGTGTGAACTCATAGAGGAAAGAAGGAAAGTGTTCTGGAGGCCAGTCACAGCAGCTCCCAGGTCTTTGATTAGGTGGTAGATATGGACTGAGTAAACCTCAAAGGAGGAGAGGTTAATGACTGACAGAGGCAGAGGGAGAGCCTGGAACAGATGTATTGTGATTTCTCCACCCCGACCAAGTGTCCTGGGGGAAACAAACAAACTGAAAAAGGTGGCCAGCAAGGATGTGTCAATGGGACAGAGCCAGGATTCCATGAGAGCCAGAAGAATGTGAAAGGAAAAGATGTACAATGAAGGAGAATTTATTACCTATAGCAAGGATTCCAGAGAAGACAGTGGAAGGGGTTTTAGAGGGAGACATGTTAGGGGGAAAGGCAGGAAGGATTATGAAGTTTAGGGGGATCAGAACAAGGGACCAGGCAGGAGGAAATGAAGAATGGGATTTGAACAGCTAGGGGCTCAGGATCACTGATGAATGGGGTTAGGTGGGCTATTAATGTCATTAGGGGTTACAGACTCCCATCGTATATTGAATACCCAATAGAAATCTTAGACTCAACAGGCCCAAAATGGAACTCATTATCTTTCCATCCTGATTCTCCCCCCCTTTCTAAACTTTTCTCAGAGTGGAATCCAACTGGGCTACTGTACAGTGCAGGTGACACGATCAGTGTGGGGAGCTGATGGATGGCATTTCTTTCCTGTGCCTGTGGAAGGGTCAGGCTAGGAAACAGGTGGAAGGTATGAGAAGGAATGGTATCTCTTTGTCCCTTGCAAGCAGGAAGAGGTCATCCTGGAGGACCAGGATGAAAGAGAGGACATTATTATTAACCATTGTCTCATCTTGGACATGGGCAGGCAGGAGGTGCCATAGTGTACAGAGTGCTGGTCCTGGAGTCAGGAAGAGTCATCTATCTCCCTAAGACCAAATTTGGCTTCAGACCATTAGTAGCTGTACGACCCTGGGCAGACCACTTCATCCTGTTTGCCTCAGTTTCCTTATTTGTAAAAGGAGTTGGAGAAGGAAAAGGCAAATCACTCCAGGATCTCTGGCAAGAAAACCCCAAATGTGGTCACAGAGTCAGACATAACTGCAAAACAACTAAATAACATCTTGGATGTGTGTGTGTGTGTGTGTGTGTGTGTGTGTGTGTGTGTGTGTGTGTGGTGGGGGGGAGAGAGACAGAGAGAGAGAAGCAGAGAGACAGAGAGAGAGAATGTGACTACTCTCTCTCAAGTCTCCACCTACATAGTCAGCTCCTTTCTTAGTCTCCTCTGCTGTCTCATCATCTTCCTCAACCATACCCAACTATTGGTGTTCCCACGGCCACATCCTGGGATCTCTTCTCTATACTTTGTCTTGGTGATAAAAACAAATTGTTATTGACATTTTCTGGTTTTTATATCCCTATAGCATCCCATCTGCTCCCCCATGACCCCATCCTATATGAAAACAATATCTTTTTAGAGATGAAAAAATGTCAGCACAACTAATTGAAAAATACAGGGGCAGCCAGGTAGCACAGCGAGTAAGAACACTGGCTCCAGTGTCGGGACGACCTGGGGATCGAATCCAGGCTCCGACACTTAGCACCCACCCAGAAACACCTAGCCGTGTAACCTTGAGCAAGTTACTTAACCCTGATTGCTTTAAAAAAAAAAAAAAAAGAAAAATACAAAAGTCTGGGTGGCCATTTGGGGAAGGTTGGGGGCATCCTCTCAAGTCTCTTCATTTAAGTCCTGCTTCATGTTTATACTTTTTTACCCTGACTTGAACTTTCTGGTGTGTGGTTGTTCTTTCCATTGACATTGTGGTAGACACTGGGTGTACTGTTTTCTTGGCTCTGCATCAGGTTCATAGAGACCTTTCCAGGCTCCTCTGTAGGTATCATTCATCATTTCTTATAGTATAATAATATTCCATTATATCTATGTAGCACAATTCGTTTAGCCATTTTTCCAATCAATGAGCATCTAGTTTCCAGTTTGTAGCTATAAAAAAGTGCTGCTAGAAATATTTTAGTGTATATGGAGACTCCCTTCTTAAAGTAGCTTCCTTGGGGGTATTAAGCCTGGTTATGGAGTCTCTGGTTCAAAGAGTATGGACATTTTAGTCACTTTATTTGTATAATTCCAAACTGCTTTCCAAAATGGTTGTTCTATTTCATAGCTCCACCAAAAATGTATTAGTGCGTTTATCTTTCCCACAACCCCTCCAAAATTGACTGTTGGCATTTTTTGTCATCTCTTGTCAATTTCCAGAGTTAAGGTGAAACCTTATGATTATTTTTATCTGCATTTCTCTACTATTGGTGATTTGGAACATTTTTCATGGTGATGAATACTTTGCAGTTCTTTTGAGAAATGTTTGTTCATATCCTTTGACCATGTATATATTGGGGAATGGCTACTATCTCATACATATTTATCCATTGTTTATGTCTCTTGGCTACTACACCCATGTCAGAGAAATTTGGTAACAAAGATTTTTTTTTCCCATGTGGCCACTTCCCTTCTTATCCTAGATGCATTAATGATGCCTGGGCAGAAACTTTTCAGTTTCAAGTAATCAAAAGATATTTTATCTTTTGTAATTGCTTTTATTACTTGTTTGGGTATGTGCACATCTCTTTCCTATAGCTGTAAGAGTTACATGATCTGTTTCTCTTCTAATTTTTTAATAGTATAATCTTTAAATATTAAGGTCACATATCCATTTAAAACGTTCTGTGGAGTATGGTGCAAAATGTCTATCTAAGTCTAATTTCTGTTAGATTGCTTTCTCATTTCCCAGTTTTTATCAAATAAGCAATTTTTCCTTAGGTAATTTGTGTTTTCCATTTTATCAAACACTGGGTTATTGAGTTCTATTGTTTCTGAATCTCTTTTGACTAGCCTGTCCCACTGATCTGTCTTTCTACTCTTTAATCAATATGAGGCAGTTTTGATAGCTGCTGCTTTATAAAATAGTTTTGGGTCTGGGAGTGATATTCTCCCTTTGTCCTTAAACTTCTTTTCATTATTTCCCTTGCTATTCTATTTTTCTAAGTGAATTTTGCTATTTTTCAAGTTCTATAAAGGAATCCCTTTAATAATTTGAATGGGTACAGCATTAAAAGTGTAAATACTATTGATTTAATTCTGTGGCTCCTTCGGGTCCAGGAGTTTGGGTTTTTTAAAAAAAAATTGGTAGTTCCCTTAAAGCTAGATCTTCTTCCTTCTCAGCAAATGGATTATTTAAGAACTTTATCTGACCTTCTGATAGTTCCAGTATTTTACATTTTTGAAGGTATTCCTCTATTTCTTTTGTGTTCTGTTTTTTTTACCATATAGCTGTGCGTAATATATTCCGATTATTTTTATTTCTTCTAGTTTTGCTGTGACTTCACCTTGCTCATTTGCTATTTTATTGATTTGATTTTCAGACCCTTTTAAAAATAAGATTAGCTAAGGGTTTAAAATTTTTATTATTCTTTTCAAACAACCAGCTTTTAGCTTCACTTATCATTTCTATAGTTTTAAAAAATTTCCAATGTATCTATTTCCCCTCCAATTTTTAATATCTCCTCTTTTGTGCTTATTTTAGGTTTATTTGCTGACTTTCTAATTTAAAAAATGCACATTCAATTTATTATTCTTCTCTTTTTCTATTTTGTTACTGTATGATTTTCCAGGTAAATCCCAGGAATGTTGCTCATCATTATCATTCTCCTTGACGTTGTTACTATTTGTATGATTTGTTCTTTGACCCATTCATTATTTAAAATTTCACTGTCAAGTCTCCATTTGGGTCTGCATCTTTTGTTTGTGGTCTCTTAACCAAGTTCTATTCTAATCGCATTACTGTCTGTGAAGGATATATTGATGGCTTCTGCCCTTTTACATTAGAAATGTCTCTGTGACCTAGTACATGGTGAATTTGTGTAAAAATTCCAGAGAAACGTGTATTTTTTTTTCTTTTGTAGTCTCAACTGAAAGATACCGTAAGTCTTTTAACTCTCGTTTCTCCAGATATTTGTTCTGTTCCTATTTTCCCTCTTGTTCATTTTTCCATTGGACTTATCTAAAATTGAGAAAAGGATATTGAAGACTCCTGGAACTACTGTGTTGCTTCCTCAGTCTTTTTGAAGCTCAGACAATATTTCCCTTATGAATCTGGGTTCTAAGGCACTTGGAGAGTATAAGATTATAGTTGACAGTCGTTTGTTGTCTGTGGTTCCTTTCCGCATGATACAGTTTCCTTGTTTATCCCTTTTTAGTTTTTTGAATGTTTATTTTTGCTTTGTCTGATAGAATGATGACAAGTCCTGCTTTTTATAATTCCTTTGATGTACAGAAAATTTTTTTCCCATGCCTTTAATTTTATTTTGTATGTCTTTGTTTTTTAAATGTTTCTTGTAAACAAGATTAGATTGCAGGGTTTTTTTCTTATCTAACCTGTCACTTCTTTTTGTTTTATTGGATTATTTAATCCATCTGCACCTAAAGTTATAAGAGTTAGGTTTATATTTTTCTTCATGTCTCTAAAACTGAGGTGTTTCCCCCAAGTTATGATGCCTTCTCCCCTCTTGTGCTGCAAACAAAGTATGATGCTCCTTCATGTCCTCTACTCTATTGTTTTTTTAAGGTGGACCTGTTCGCATGGGCTCTCCATGGCCCACCTCTATCACTTCTTCTTTGTCACCCTTTTCCCTTTAGGGTTTTATTAGTTCCTTTCTTGCTTTCTTCCCCCTCTCCACCAGGTTGATTTCCCCCTTCTTTTCCTTCCCTTTAATTATTTCTGTTCATTAGTTTTTAAAAATGTTTTAAATTTCACATACCCCTTTCCAAAAAGGATTCCTCTCCATCTCATTATCCACCTCCTCTTTCTCTTTACTCTAGACCCTTGTTCTCTGACCCATGGCCCCTATAATCACCTGGTCTCCTTCTTTTCTCTGTATTCTTCATATAATCTTCCATTTTTTTTCATCTACTAAAGCTCTCAAAGCACCCATTCTCGGCTCTACTCTCTAGGTGCTTTTTGGCCACTGCCTAGCAGAGCTTACTGCATGGATTCCCCTTTTTCATCTTGCCAATTACTGTAAGTATCAGAGAGGACAGTGTTTCATGGCAGGGAACCTCTCCCCACTACTGATCTAGACACTCTCTTGTTGACCTTTTTTCCCCTACATTTGCCTGGAAAACTCCCTCTGCCCGACGTCTCCTTCTCCTCCAGGGGCCTGCTGCCCCTAGGGGTTCCAACTTCTCCCCTCCTAAGACCAGTGGACTTCTCAGGTACCACACCCCCCAAGTCCCTCGCAGTGTAAAGACCTCATCTCCTTTCACTCCCAGCATTCATCCATGGAACTCCTAATCAACTCCAAAGTAGGCCTCTTTCCTTTGCCTCTCTTTTCAGTCTTCTCTTCCTTCTCCTCACTTCTTCCCCTGTAGGCTCTTCACTTTCTGAGACCACAGAGGCTCCCTTTGATGAATCATCTCCTTGCTGCTAGCCTTGCCTTGAGCCCACTGCCTCCTTCACTCCTCTATCCCCCTGCTACACACTGTGATGGAGTCCCACACAGAAGCACAGGGTGCCATCTCCCCTTCAGTGGCCTCCTCCAAAGTTCTATTTTCATCCTATTCTCCTTGTGTACATTTAGGAAGAAATCTCTTGCTGGTCTCTGCTGTCACTCTGTGGCTACTGCAGTCTAGATTTAGTCCCTCCTCTCCAATTTTGGTGGTTTAGGGTGCAAGAGATGAAAAAAATCTCTTCAGTTCTAGTTTTCTTTCAAACTCTTCTCTTTATAATTCAAAGTCCATCTTTTGTCTTATGAGATGAGGATCAGAATTGCAGGATGGGTCACCCAGATCTCTAGGGTTCTTCCTAACCCATTATTCTATTCTCTCCTTTTTCTGACGGTGTGGAATAGTCTTGGGTTATTCCAACATCCATGTCTTTCTATTTGAATGTCTTTCTCCAGATGGATTGAAGAACTTATTACTTGACTGAAATGCTCAATTTTAACCTCAGTGGATCTTGGAGTTTGTAGCCTTAGGCTTTTTTTTTGGAGGCAATCTGTGAACTCTTTCAACTGGAATTTAATTTTCTATGTTCAGAAGTCCTGCGTAGGGCTCTATTACTTCCTTCATTATGGTGGTAGGGTGTTTGTCCTGTCTTATTCTTAGAAGAGACTGATGACCTTCAGGTTGTTTCTACACTGCCTGGCTTCAAGATCTGCATGCTCTGCTTGCACAGTGAGTATATTTCCTGGGTTTTCTCCTTTTCTCCTTTGTTTTCTTTCACTTCTGTGGATCTGCATTCCCAATCTATTATTCTTTCTTTGTTTATTTGCTGAGGCTTGCCAATATAGATTCAAGTTTTATTATTCTGCTCATTATTTTTGCTGGACATAAATTCTGATCTCTTAATTCTCATTTCTCTCTCTCTCTCTTTTTTGCTTTTCCATAGGGACAGTTGGGTTTAAGTGACTTGACCAAGGTCACACAGCTAGTAAGTGTTAAGTGTCTGAGGCCGAATTTGAACTCATGTCCTCCTAACTCCAGGGCCAGTGCTCTATTCACTGTGCCACCTAGCCGCCCCTCTCATTCCTCTCTCTCAGGAACAATGGTGCTTTTAGTATTTCTGTATATTCTATGTATATTTATGTCTATGTTCCTGGTTTCCCCAGGGAGAAGGGAAGTCCCTGACAGAGAGCTCTTTCAGTATTTGTATGTCAGTGCACATAACAGTCCCTTAACAAAATACTTACTAATCAATTGATTTCAAGAAAACTTAAAAAAAAATAAAACAATCACATTTTAATTCCTGAATTTGGAAAAGGATTTATAAAAGGATAAACTAAATTAGTACCTTTGTCCAGGCTGTGGTTTCTTTATTCCCATTTTCTCAATTTTGGCTTCATAAACTCGATTTATAACATCATTTCCCAACTCACACATAAGCTGTGTGACAAGAAAAAAAAAGATTAAGTAATGTAGTCTTCAACAATGTTAATGCTCAAAACACATGCAGCAAGTATAACATGGTCTCTCATTTTGCCAACGGTTGATTTAAAACCCCAAATACCTGACTAAGAAGGCATTCTTCGTTTTAAATACCAATGAACCCTCTTTTCTCATGAGATCCAAAAACAAGTAAAGGCGATCAGATGACAGGCATCTCTCAGTTGCCCAGTCACATGGTTAAACAAATTATGGCATATGGATGTAATGGATCACTACTGTGTTGTGCTATGTGAAGCAGTCACTACGAAGGAGAAGCAGCCCACTGTGACAGATGGAAGACCCAGGAAAATTACAACGACACAAAGGCTCAGAGCTACAGTGGCCCTAAGTGCTACAGTGCAAAAGATCAGGACAAAGTTCAGTCGAAAAGGGAAGATGAGAAAATGCCCCTCCTCCCTTCCCTCTTTGCAGAGATCAGAAACCATGGCCCTGGAACAATGCAGGCACTGAGGCCTTCTGAGATGGTGGTGCGGGCAGCTGGGCTTTGTTGAAATACGTTTTCCTCTCTTTTTTTGTGCCTTTTTTCACAGGTGACTTGGCGGGTAGGACAGAGAGACTGATGTGCTTGGAAATAAATGTGATGTAAAATGAAAACTGTGAGTCAAGTTAAATCACATTACCTTTAGAAGCTCAGGCTCCCAGGTATCTAAAGTTAAAGAGCGTACTTTTGAAAAGTGAACCCCGAGACTCCTAAACAGAAAAGAGTGGCATGAATAAACAAAAGCAGACACCCTGTACTCACTCATCTGCGATTCATTCATGCTCCCCCGCCCAAGCAACCACTAGGTCACACAAACAAGGCCCCGAGCCCTCTACAAGAAGGCACAGCAGGATGGGATGGCACAGGCACCACCCACTGCCAGGGCACCTCAGAAAGCCTCCTGAACTCTGCCAGACACAGTCAAGCATCCAGAAGCAGCTCTCCCCAGCAGGTGGCCAGGCCAAAAGCTCCTGGGGCCGGGAGGGAAATGGAGGTGGGGAGAGGAGAGCACCTACCGGTGTATGCCTGAGCACTCAATGCACAGGGTAATTCCCAAGTTGATACTGGCCCATCGGGGATCAGGCAGGCCACAGTCACAGCAGCTGGCATTCCCAGGAATGCACTGAACCCGCTGCAAAGCACTTTCTCCTTTTAATAACTTCTCCTTTGACTCATTCCCAGATTCCAGGCTGCCTGTAGATGGAGATGATTTTTTATCCAGCTTCTAGAAGGAAAAATATAAAATGGGCTAGAGCCTTCTGTTGTATTTTTAGTATATTTTGCACAACACAATGACTGGTTTATAGAAATACTCTAGAGGCAGACTGTCACAGAATTCTAAGGAAAACACACAGAAGCAGAAAAGCAAAAAGCGTTCCCTGCTCCCGTCACAGCCTGGACTCTTTGCCAAGGAGCTGACAGGCTATTCAATGCGTGCAATGACTGTGGCACAGGGCACAGCGGCCTCTGGTGAAGCTGTGTCAGACAATCCTGCATCTGCCAGACAGTTCCTAACTCTAATTAAAGGCAACCTTGAGGGACTCAGTCTCAGTTTCCCCATCTGTGCAATCAGAAGTTAGACAGACCCTTCCAGCTCTGACAATCTCTGAGCCTATAAATCATCATTTCGTAAACAGAGAAACAAAACACCAGAGTATTCGGTGGCTGCAGCATGAGTTAAAAGGGAAACTCCAACTGTCTGACAGAACTAGTCCTAAGCACTACTGGCTGATGAAGCAAAACCAGGAAATGATTTTATGAGGATACGGCAATCAAATCACCCACAGAGAAAAGCCAAGTGATTACTGGACGTTCCCCTCGCCTCTGTGAGCCTCGGTCTTCTCATCAGTCAAACGGGAGTAATATTAGTCCTACATCTCTGGCAGCTGGCTCTAGGCTGGCTGGTCTAATGGAGAAGCCCTAGAAACGAAAAGGAAGCCAGGCACAGAAAGGGCCATAAAACCTACAGGTGGGCAGCAGTGATGGGCTATAACGTTCACAAGCCAAGTGGAGAGCTCGACGGAGAAACAGGGGAAATCAGGACACTGCAGGTGGTTCCCAGAAAGAGAGGTCAGGCGGCCCTGGGCATCACAGGGACAGGCACCTATGGCTGGACCATCCCAGCAAAGAACGTTTGGAGGGAGATCAACAGAGCAAGAAAGGAAGGCAGCAGCAGTAACAAAGACCACTACCAGAACGGCGGTAATGCTTTAAGGGTCACAACATGTGTAACATGAGAGACAGGCACTGTGCTCAGCCCCACTTCACAGATGAGGAAACGGAGGCAGCTGGAGAGTCAGTGACTTGGCCAGGGTGTTGGAGGCAGGATCTGAACTCTGGACTTCCTGAGCCCAGATGCAGTGTTCTTCCCACTGTTGCATGCCTGGCATGCCTCAGTCTGTCACCTACTGCCTGGCCACGAGAGGGGAAAGGATGGTGAGCCCCACAGCACCCAAGGAGGAAGGCCAACTGCCCAGGTCCACATGCTACTTCAGTGTCAGCTGTAATTCTGGCTCCTTATGGAATCCCCTTCAACTTGAGTGCGGTCCCCAGCACCAGGCAGAGCCCTCCTGACAGGGCTGGAGGAGTGCCCAGAGTGGGCAGGAAGGACTCAGGCTGGGCCTCTACTTCCTAAGCTCCAGCCTCAAGTTGCTTCTGTGGACTTAGTCCCTGTTACCCCCACATCCCTTGGGCCTTCCACAGGATCCTCGGATTGCGGGATTCCATAGAGGTTCTCGTGCCAGAGCCCCGACTGCCTGTGACCCTCCAGACACCCCAGGGCAGATGGCACTCATGGACCACTCACCTCGGCCTCGTCCCCCTTCTCTCTATATGCAGTGGCGATGCTGGTCTGAACAGCCTTAATCCATGCTTGGCGCAGTTTCTCAGAGTCGGCCTGAAGCATGCAGCTTCTGCAAAGAGAGTGGATGTACAGACTGCTTAGTCAGAGGACCTGTCTGGCACAGGACCCGCCCGGCACAGGCCCCAGGTCTGAGAGCGTCCCAGCACGATGGCTGACACTGGCCTCTGCCAAAAGCTGGATTCGGGCAAAGACAGAGGCTAGAAATCCCAGTGTTTTCTGCCCACTGCCAGCCTTAATGGACGGCAGCGGCAGCCCCAGAATCCAGCACAGCCTAGGAGCTGCTGACTAAGCACTGGGTGGATTCTGGGCTCATCACTCCCACCAAAACTGTCCTCTCCAAGGGGACCAAGCTCTTGGTCCTTTCTCAGGCCTCATCCTCCTGTGTTTGAAACGGTCAGAGGTGGCTATGGGGTGCAACAGGACAGAGCACTCAGTCTGGAAGACCTGAATTCAAATCCAGCCTCAGATACTTACTAGCTGTGTGACCCTGGGCACGTTACTTGACCTCTCTCTGCTTCCACTTCCTCATCCACAAAATGAGGATAACAATAGCACCTACCATGCAGGTGTCGTGTAAGGAGAACACGAGGTGATGTCTGATAATATTAAAAAGTGTCCTGCAGACTCTGGAGTGTGCCGTGAATGCTGGCTGTCACTGAGCCCTGAGGCCCGAGGGCCCTTCTGGGGGGCTCTGAGCAGGGCCTCACCCCTAACGCAGTTGCTGGGTTGTAAGAATATGATCTTGCCACCTCGACACATGGGGGGCTGTTACAACCGAGCCAACAATTCCGGAATTATACCCAAAAATGGTAAGAAAAGTCCATCCCAGCTGCTCAGTCGAGAAACATGCGCCAGGCCCTGGGCTAAGCTCTAGGGATACAGAGAAAGGCAGAAGACAGTCTCTGCCCTCGAGGAGCTCAAACCCCAACAGAGGAGGTAACAGTCAAGCACAAACAAGCTATGATGGACAAGAGAAATTAGAGACAGCCAACAGGCGTAAAGCGACCCAACCATCCTGGAGAGCACCGCGGAACTCTGCCCAAAGGGCTAGAAAAATGTGCACGCCCTTTGACCCAACAATACCACTTCTGGGGCGAGATCCCAAAGAGATCACACAAACGGGAAAAGGACCCACATGGACAAAAACATTTACAGCAGCTCTCTTTGTGATGGGGAAGAACTGGAAAGTGAGGGCATGTCCATCCATTGGGGAATGGCTGAACAAGTCGTGGTATATGTGTAATGGAATACTTCTGTGCTATAAGAAATGAGGAGCAGACAGCTTCAGAAAAACCTGGAAAGACCAACATGAACTGATGCAGGGTGAGGGGAGCAGAACCAGGAGAGCACTGTACACAGTAACGGCCACATCATGTGATGACCAGCTGACAGGCTTAACTCTTCTTCTCAGCAATGCAAGGATCTAAGACAATTCCAAGGGACTCATGATGAAAAGTGCTCTCCACACCCAGAGAAGGAACCACGGAGTCTGATGCAAAGCGAAGCATACGATTTCCTCTCTTTTCTTCCCTGTGGTTTTTATCTTTTGTTCTGATTCTTCTTTCACAATATGACAAACGTGGAGATTTGTTTAATAGGAATGTCTATCTAGAGCCTATATAATATTGCATGGCATCTTGGGGAGAGAGAGGGGAAAATTTAGAACTCAAAATCTTATAAAAGCGAATTCTGAAAACTAAAAATTAGTTAATTAAAAAGAAAAAAGAAATCTCCAACAGGGAAAACAGAATTAAGAGGGATTGGGAAGGCTTCCTGAAGGAGGTGGGGTTTTAACTGGAACCTGAAAGATGCCAGGAAGCTCAGTGCACAGAGCATTCCAGTCATGGGGGGTGGCCAGCCACAGAGAATGCCCAGAGCTGAGTGGGGGAGGAGCAAGAAGAAGGTCAAAGACAGAAAGGAAGGCCCACATTAATGGCAGCAGCTCCTGCCGTAGCAAAGACCTAGAAACAAAGCAGACATCCAGTGACCCAGGCATGATGCATGCAAAGGAAAGTTCTTCAGGAACGATCAGCAGAAGAACTTAGAGGAGCCTAAGAAAATCCACAAAGACCGACTAGAAACAGCCAGAATGAAAGCACAAAGCCCAAAGTGGCCACGAGGGTCCCCAGCACGTTGCACCAGCTTCAGAGGGAGAGCAAACGAAAGGTATTGATCCAAAAAGAGTGGAAAATTGTATCGGGCACTGACCGAAGTCAGTCAGAGGAGGTGGGCCCCGTGTGCTCTGAGCATTCCATGTCCTTGAAGCCCCTCAGCGGAGGTGCTCACTCCCCCACCACTCCCACGGCTGTGGGCCATCTCCCCCTGGGGAATGCGAGCTCTGTGCCCCCAGCCCCGGGCCTGGGACCGACAACATCGGATGATTCAGAACTCACTTTGTGGGTGAGACCACCTCGAAGCAGAACCGTCTCTCCACATCTTCACAATGTTTCACGGTGCAAAGTCGCAGGTCTTCAACAACCACTGTGGGATTGTCCTACGGGGGAAAAAAGCACAGCACAAGCTTCTGGGGCAACCAAGTGCTGTACATATTCATTAAGCTAAGCCCTGAGTGACAAAAAGCCGCAGGAGAAGGTGAATAGAATCAGAGGAGGCCCTGTGTTCCCCCTTCCCCTGCAGGCACCAAAAGAAAGGACTGCAAGCCAGCAGGGATTAATCACTGGCCTGCTGGCAAAGCATACGAACAAGGTTTGGGCTCTTTCTTTTTCTGCTGTACAAACTCTGATCTCTGTTCTCTTCCTTCTCCCTGCCGGTGAATCCCCTTCCAGCCCATTGCCCCCTCTCCTCTCCTGCCATGGTCATACATCCTGACCCACGGAGGCCCAGATCATTCTTTTACCCCCTTTCACAGGTAAACTCCTTGGGAAGCTGCCAACAGCAGTGCCTGCACTTCCTTTCTTCTCATGCTTCTTAAAATTGTACCGTCTAGCTTCCAACTTCCAGAATAACTGAACCCACTCTCTCCAAAGTTCTCACTCATCTCTTATTTGCCCCATCTTCATTTTTACTGATCTTTTTTGTAGCCTTGGACACTGGTGATTACGTTTTCATGACACTGCTCTCCTCTCTAATCTGCTGAATCTTTATCTAGGACCTCCTGCCCCTGTTCCCCAGCCGCCTTTTCTACTGCACTATGTCCTGACCTTCTGGCTTGCATCTCTGACTACCTGGTGAACATCTCCAACTGTAAACGTGTCCTGTCAGCATTAACTCAACATGACCCAAACTGAGCTTGCTATATCCTCCCCATTCCCCAGGCTCACACTGGCACTGTCTTTGACTCTTTACTCTCCAGCTCATATATCCAATGTGATGGCAAGTCCTGACAAGTGGATCTTTGTAACATCTCCCCAGGATGCCTCCTTCTTGGACACAGGCCCTCATCACCACAGGGCTGCTAGGGGGGTCTGCCTGCCTTGAGTCTGGCCCCTCTCCAGTCCTTCCTCCACTTACCTGTCAAAGTGACCTTCTAAAGGGAAGTTTGACCACGTCACATGTCCTTCTTCCCCTACAGTAAACTCCACTGGCTTTGTTCAACCTCACATCACATCCACCTCCCCCCATTCAATGAAGCCTGCTGGCTCCCGTCACCTCCAGGATGAAGCATAAAATCCTATTTCATGTCCCAGCCCTTCCACACACCATTCAGTTCTTCAATTTCTTCGCTGTTTCTCCCACAGAACAGATCCTGTCCTAATTCCATGTATTTTCCCTGGGTGTCCCCCAAGCCTGGAATACTCTCCCTCCTCATCTCTGCCTCCTGGCTTCCTTTAGGGCCCAGCGAAAATCCCACTTCTAAAGTCCCATAAGTCTTTCCTGGCCCCTGCTAGTGCCTCCCCCAAGATTCTCTCCAGTTTACTGTGTGTATGTGTGCGCATGCGTGAGTATGCTTGTGTGGTGTATGCGTGGTTTGTATATAATCATGTATGCCACATCTCCCATCACATTAATATGACAGTTAGCATTTATGTAGGATTTACTATGAGCCAAGCACCATGCTGAGTGCTTTGCAACGATTATGTCCTCTGATCCTCATAACCACCCTGGGACGTGGGGGCCATTATTGTCCCCATGTTCAGCTGAGAAAACCAAGGCAAAGAGAGGTTAAGTGCTTTGCTAAGGACAGCACAGCCGGGAAGAGCAGGAGGCCAAATCTGAACTCAGATCTCTCTGACTCCAGGAGGGCGAGGCCCAGGCTTTGGCTTTGTATCCCCAGGATTTGACACATAGCAAGCCCCTCATAAAGCCTGCTGACTTGATCTGACTTAAAAAGAGAATGCTGCTTTAAAGCCATATCTCTCAAAGAACAAGAAACCTCTCATGAAGCAATGTACAAAGCCTGGGCTGGCTGGCAATGGGCTGTCACCGTCTCCATCTAAGCAGGCTCAGGAGGCCCTCAAAACAAGTCAGCCTCAGAGGTTTCTTTTAAGGCCTCCATTACTTAAGCCTCTCTTCACTGGTCAAACTGCCCAGTAACTAACAGAACTGATCCCTAAAGATAGAGCGCTGGGGTGGCCGCAGGACCAAGTCAGTCATGGCCTCCCCCAAGCACACACCATGCATTTTCTTTTAAAGCTACTTGGTGGCCCAAGGAGGTTAGTAAAAAAGAGAGAGGCCCTATATCCACCAAAATATTTCTAGGAGCACTTTCTGTGCTGGCAAAGAAGTGGACTTAAGTAGCACGAATGTACTGGAATGTTACTGCGGTGTGAGACAGGATGCATGTGGTGACCAGAAAGGTGCAGGGAAAGGCTGAGAGGAACGAAGAACAATCACTCAAGGATGACAAAGGAAATGGAGAAAGCAACAAAAGGAAGCCCGAGGCTATGAAATGATAACCCGGACAGAAGCCCCTTCCTTCTCAGTGAGGCAGAACCTTGGCCCCACTGTCCTCCCTGGGGGATGTTTGGGAAAGGGGATGAAGACAAGCCTAGAAGGCTAAAGGCCCTCAGTGCAACAAGCAGCCACCCTACGCCTCCCCTGCCACGGCCCTCATCTCTGAGGGCATCAAAGAAACAATCCGCGTACTGAAAGCTGTCCTTTGCAACTCTTGAGTCAAATACAATCTGGTTATACGATCTTTTCACCCTTTTTATTAGGAAACAAATGTTCCACAGGCTTGACTCCCCATCTAAAGTTATCCTGGAAGATTTGTGGCCCTGAGCAAAGAGAAGACAAGCCTCTGGAAATGCTCGGCACTCCCTGGACTTTCCTTCTTAATGAACAGAGTGTTACCTACCTTGAATTTTTTCTGGTACACCAACTGATTATTCTGTATTGAGAACCAGCGTCTAAACAAACAGAAAATAATTTTGTTATCTGTAAACAGAATTTATTTCATTTGCTGACCAAAATAACTGTTTTACTTCTGGAAGACTAATACAAATCAGCCCACAAAATTATGTTTTTAGAACTGAGTCATGACCATTTTTGTCAGTATGAGATGCATATGGCAAAACAGAAGGATGAAAAAAGGGGAGAAAGCCAGCATGTTTAAACTGCAGAGTTTAAATTTTGATTAAAGAAAATAGTTACTTGAATTAGTTCCTCTATGGCATATGAATTTCTACTCTAACAAATATTATTTTTAGTACTCCTATATTAGATAGACATATTAGCACTGTAAAATCACCCATTTTAAAAATAAGTATTTCTTCATAAGGAACCCCAAATAATGAAGTTATTTGTTTCTGTTTTTAGGTGTCTGGATGGAAATGAACATTGCAGGAGTGGGAGAGGGAGAAAGAGTGGGTGAGAAGGCATTTTGATCTTCCATATCGCCCATCCATCATAGCAAATGTGAAATCAATGCTATTTTATGACTGTTAAGCTTTCTTACTGTAATGGGAAGAAGGGGAGCTGACGACTCCTCACAAGTACTTAATCTGAGAAAACTGGAAATGATTCATTTTAGAACTGAGATCAAGGCCCGTCTGTGTGCTGTGTTCTGTGTGTGTGGTAATGGTAAAGTGTGTATGTGCTTGTGTGTGTGTTCCTGTGTGTGTGTATGTGCATGTATACACCCAGATCCACGCCTTCCTTCCCCCCACCCCCCGCAACAGCCTCGACTGCTCAGTCTCACTTTCGCACTGACACTCCCAAACCGTCAGCTCAGAGCTAGGGGCCTCTGAACCTTGGCATCCAGGCTGATTCCTTCTGCTGTGTGTGGCAGTGGGTGCTGTACCTGCTCCCCAAAGTGCCTGTGATCTCCTTTAGAAAAAAGATTAAATCAGGGAACATTGCCTCATTCTGGGCCCCAAAAAGCAAAAGCAAAAGGGTTCCACGTTCTTTTAATTTCATAGCCTCAATCAGTCTATTCATCAAAGGAAGCCAAACTCCTCAAATGTAAAAGCAGAATCATTCCAGTCATCTTACAGCAGCCCCACATCAGAGGCTTTCGGTTTCAAACATTAGTGATGAACCCATTAGCAGGTGGAAATTCTACCAAAGCCACATGAAAGCGCCTCCAGTTACCAAGCTGGAAGGCGCGTCTCCCAGGCAGGGAAATCACTTGGCACAACGTGATATGCTCCCCCTTTTGTGGGAAGACAGCTCTTCCCTGGGTTCCTTTTCCCTTTGCATCGCTTCTGCTGTCTTATAAGACAGACATCATAGCCAAGCATCCAGGTACAAGCCTGGTGCCTGTTACTTCTACGAGAAAATCATCAAAATGCAGTTTAGCAAAGGAAGACATTCCGCGCTTAATTTGTGCTTCTGGTCACAGTTGGTTAGATGGGTTAAAGGTAATATCTACACACACAAGAGAAAGAGCCCAGCCCAGCCACACTGGAGAACATGCAATGGAACAAATCTCTAGAAATGATCAGATATCTGCACTCCATCAGGTATTCAGCGCAACCATCAATGCCTCCTCCATCTGCTGTACTTCCAAGGACAAAAAGATGATGGCTAAGGGCTTCTGCTTATTTGAGGCTCATGGGAAATAGGTGACAAGTTGCCTAACTTCCAGCCATTTGAGAAGGTCCTTCTCAAAAAGAATCACAGAAAAGATGGCTGCCTGGCCCTTCTCTTTGTGGACCATCTGCACTAACTCTGGAATTCTATGCTGACATTACCTTGGTCCAGTCTTGTGAGATTCTTGGTCACCTCCACTCACTGTCCATTTTTGTACAGTTAGGGAATGCATATTAACTTGGCAAACAAAATTAGGGCAATCACTTAGGAAAACAAAAATGAAATAACAGATCTCATAGCCAGACCAAAAAAGAGGGGTGAGTGGAATTTGGTGCTCCTCTCCACTCTGCATGAAGAGGTCCCCAGATACCTACCTTGGCTCTCGAGCTGACTCTGGATTCTGGTAGGGAATGGACACCTGGCAGGTCAGTGTGAGCATGTGGGCAGTGGTAGGGAAGGCGGGAGGTACACTAGGGTCCAGAGCCCACTGTCTAACAAGGCAATCTATTCTGAACTCTCTATACAACTCCTGTTCCTGGGAGTGCTCTCAGTAAGTTAGGAATCCAACTTCCAAAGGCCACATCCAACTGCGACTCAAACCTTTGGGAGCACAGCTCTAACACTAGAATCTTCTATTTTCAGTCACCACAATGACAGCTGAGGGGATACGTGAGCTTCAGGAAAGGAAACAAAGTCTGCTAAGCTAACTGTAGAAACAGCTTCATCTCCATACCAATGCACTTCATATATAAGAAAGATACAGCCAGGATGCAAGGCCATAAAATTAAATCAGCAAAAATGAGAGTTCCTAGCTATTTTTTAAAAGACTAGACTACAAGGACTTTAAAATCAACTTTTTGGACGGCAGTGCCACAAAAGTGGACCTTCAATCCACCAGGATTCTTCCTTCCTTCTTCTTGCATTAGTCTCATGGCTATGCTTGAAGTCAAGAACAAAGATCAGCTTCCTGCTTCCAAACTAAGCTCAGTTTCATCCCCAACAGTAATGTTGTATGTGCGGTAAAGACCAATCCATTTCTGTTCTCAGGGATGACACATCAGCTGAAAATGAAATAAACTTGAATGTGTGCTATCACATTATAATGCTGATAATGTCAACTTCTATTTATTTTTTACCCTTTTGTTGCTGCTGTTACTGCTTTTTTAAAAGCAGATGATGGTAACAAAAGGTTCTGGAAACTTAAGTAGAAAGGACTCCATATTTCTAGCCTCATACCAAAGGGGGTCATGCTACCCCAGCACTGAAAATAGCCACACACAGAAACTTCCTGCATGGCTGCCCTACAGTGGTGCCAAGACTGGTCTTTCTGTTTCTGGTGGGGGCTGGAAACTTAGCAAATGTTCTTGGCCAGGTTAAGAAACATGACGCTGCAGCAGGCAGCCCTCCTAAGAGTTCTTCCATCTTGATTTTTCAGATTTTGTACAAAAAGAGACTTTCTATCCATTGCAAGTAATCCACATGAAATGTCAACGTAGGTTAATTGTGAGCTTTCTCATGCCAAAAGAGAACACTGGAGAAGATGGAAGGAGTTGAAGCTAGTTGGTACCTGATGTGATCTGGCTTTCTCCTGTCATGTGAAAAAATGGGGCAGGATTAAAACATAAGGGAAAGGCAGAAACAAGAAAGAAATGCAAATGAGCAAAATAAGCAAAGGCCTAGCACGATGTGAAACTGAGCCAAAAGGAGGCGAGGAGACACCTGTAGGCAGAGTGCAGCCGTGCCCCACAGGCCAGAGCTGAGGGCCCTTCCTGCTTCTCTGCTCTCTGGTCCTGGGCCCCCCTCCCTGGAGGCAGGTTAGTTGATGAACGGAATAGAATACAGGGTAAGAGGGAAACAAATTCTAGTGAAAGACAATGATCACAATATATTTTGTCTAAAGTTTATGAGTCCCAGGTTTGACATGGACAAATTCTACTCAGAGTATTTAGTAACTTGGGTCAAACATGACAACTTTTTTTAAATTCTAAAAAATGTAAGCAACAAATTCTGAGGGGATTTCGTTCCAAGCTCCTCTGGTAGTAACGTGCTGGACGATCTTTGATCCACAGTATGAACGTCCATGCAGCCTCAGACCTGACTCCTGGTTCTATCGTGCTGCTGGTGCTGCACCCAGCACCAACCTCTCCCTCACCCATTCTCTCTCTTTTATTTTTTTTTTTAGGGCAGTTGGGGTCAAGTGACTTGCCCAAGGTCACACAGCTAGTTTTTGTGTTAAGGGTTTGAGACTGGATTTGAACTTAAGTCCTCCTGACTCCAGGGCCGGTGCTCTATTCACTGAGCCACCTAGCCACCCCCAAAATGTAGCTGTAAGGCTGTTTCCACCCAGTTGCGAACCAGCCTAGCCCATTCTCACTTCTAACCCAGGAGCTTGTCTTTGTTAAGATCTGAATGATGGACTTTCCAGACGACACCTGGGGTCATGAGATTTGGGAATTTTTGCAGGATATATCTCAGCGGGGCTGAGCAGCGTTTCTCTTACATGACACAATGCTCTGCCACATCTGCCACGGCTCTGCCTTAAGCCAAAGAGCTGCCAAAGTGATGAGCACAAAACTAACTAGTCACTTCTCTACTCAGGAAGCTCCAGGGGTTCCCCTCTGGCCTATGATCAAATTCTCTCTCTTCCAAACTTCTCCCTCTGGTTTCTGGATTTATGATTTCTATAGGTTTGGGGGGTTTCCAGGTCATCTACCTCTCACCAAATCTTAAGTATCTTCTCTTTTATATTCATCTTAGGTTTATTTGTTGGTTTTTGAACTTTGAAAATGCATCTTAAATTAATTAATTAATCCTCCCCTGTTCTGTTCATGGATAGTCGTAGGAATATAATTTCCCTTCAGAGAACTGCCTTAGCTGTATTCCAGAAATGTGGGCATGTAATTTAATTTTCTTTCACAAAATTGCTAATCATTCCTAGAATCTGTTCTCTGACCCACTCTTATTCATGATTTCATTGTTAAGGTTCCAACTAAGTCTGTGAACTTTGTGTTCTCTCAACTGATTGTTTTCATTGCCTTTTGGGCTTATAAAAGATGTGTTAACTCTTTCAGTTTTTTCACATTTGTTTGCAATATCTCTGTGCCCTAGTACATGGCCAATGTTTGTATAAATTCCAGTGATGCTAAGAAATACACACATTCTTCAGCAGTCCCATTTAGAAGCTGCCATGACACTGAGCTCTAGTTTCTCAATTCTATATTTTCCCCTTTGCTTATCTCTGTTAGACTTACCCAAAATTGAGACAAAATACTGACATTAATGGTTATTATTACTATCTCTTCTTGAAGTTCACTATTTCCTTTATGACTTTAAAAGCTAAGGCATTCAGAGCACATATGTTTAATACTGATATCAATTTTGTGTCTCTCATTCCTTTCAGCAAGCTGTAGTTTCCTTGTTTTGCTCTTATGATGTCGTGGATGCTTGTTTTTGCTTTGTCTGACAGTATAAGCGCAAATCCTGCTTTTCTGGAATCACTTAATATATCATAAATTGTGTTTGAGACCATCATTTATAGTCTGTGTCTACTTTAAGGTGGGTTTCTCATAAGAAACAGACTGTGAAGGGGCAGCCAGGTAGCACAGTGAGTAAGAGCACCGGCACCAGAGTCGGGATGACCTGGGATCGAATCCGGGCCCAGATACTCAGCACCACACCCAGAAATAACTGGCCGTGTAACCCTGAGCAAGTTACTTAACCCCGATTGCTTAAAAAAAAAAGAAAGAAAGACTGTGGGCTTTTGTTTTTTACACAGCAGGCTCTTCTTTTATATTTTATTGGATTACTTAATTCATTCCTGTTTAAAGTTAAGAGTAGTTTCTCTTTTTCCTCCATTTGTCTCTAATCGTTATTTTCCCTCCAATGAGGGCCCCCTCCTCCTTCCTCTAGAAACAGCTTTTTGTTTCTTGACTAATTTCAGCAGAATCTACTTTAAGGAGAGTCTCCTTCCCACTGGCTGTCCCCGCCTCGTGCTTATGCTCCCTAAACTACCCCTCCTTATTTTCCCTTTCCCTAATTATGCAATTTTGCTTCTTAGTTCTTTTCTTTCTTCCTTTGATCTAGTTATTTAATTATTACCCATTTTTTCCCTTTCAGTGAAGTACTCAAATAAAACCCCCATTCTTTTCTTTCCCTTCAGCCTATTTTTAGTTAAAAAAAAAATTATTCCTGTGCTTTTTTCTAAAAAAGATTTTTCTCTCATTCTCTTCATTATCTTCCCTTTCTGTTTAGAAAAGAGGCTTTTTAATTCTTTGATTCATGGTCTTTAATTCGTAGTCCCAATTTAGTCCTTCTCTGGTCTCTGTATTCCTCACTGAATTCAAACTTCTAACATATTCATTTTGAATTCCCTCTTCTAAACCATGTCTATGTTGTTGCCTTGAAGATATACCCCCCCCACCAGAAACATCCATTTCTGTAGGTGAGAGGATATCATCCATGGAAGTGATTTTCTTGCACAATTCATCGTGTGCACATCACCACATTTTTGCAGTCTATAAGATCATCCTATTTACCATGAAATCTTTTTTTTGAGTCTATGTGTCCTCCTCTTTGGAGTTTCAGTTGCCTTCACGAATTTGATTTCCTTTCTCCTGAGGCAGGAAGAGTGGTCGCTCTATGCACCAAATCCCTGAATATCATACCCAAGGAAAGTGCTCATTTCCTTTTGTAGACTCCTCCCTTACGGAAGCATTCTTTCATGGTATCCCCTTCCACAAGTGAAATAAAATTTCCCCCTTCTTTTCCTGTTTTATCCCTCCAACCTTCCATGGCTCCCTCTCCCCCAAACCTCTCAGCTGAGACCTTTGCCTCATAATTTATAAAAAAAAAATGACACCATTCTGCATGAGCTCCCTCATCTCCCATCACTCAGGTGCTGCCTGCCCCCTCTCCTCCTTTACCCATCTGCCATGAGGAGGTCTTCCTCCTGATCAAGGCCAACCCTTCTACCTGTACAAGTGTCCCCTTCTATACTGTCTCCTCCATCACATCATCCCCATTCTTTCATTTATTTTCAATCTCTTCCCCTCTGATGGCTCCTTCCCTACTGCCCACAAACATGCCCACGTCTCTCTCATTCTGAAAAAAATCCACTGACCTTTCTACCCCTGCTATCATCCTATTTCTCTTCCGCCTTTTGTGACTAAACTCCTTGAAAAAATATCTTAAATTGATGGCTCCACTGTCTCTCCTTTCAGTCTTCTCTCAACCCTTTACAATCCAGCTTCCAATTGTATCATTCCACAGAAACTGCTCTCTTCAAAGTTACCAGTGATCTTTTATCCAGCCTTTTCTCTGTCTTCTTTTTCCTTCACCTCCCTGCAGCCTCGAACACTGTTCATCACTCTTTCGTCCTTGATACTCTCTTTTCTCTAGATTTTCAAGACCACTCCGTTCCCCCTCCCTAGTTTTCTTCTTTCCTCTCTGACTACTCCTACTCAGTCTCCTCTGCTGGATACTCCTCCAGATCACACCCTCTAACCATGTTGTCCCTCAGGTTCTGTCCTGGGCCCTCTTCTTTTCTCCTTCTAGAGCATTTCACTCGGTGATCTCATCAGTGCCCATGGATTTAGATAGTTCCATCTGTATGTTGATTCTCAAATCTATTTGTCTTGCCCCAATCTCTCTAACAACCTCCAATCTCACATCTCCAACTGCCTCTCGGACATCTCAAACTAGATGTCCAGCAGACTCAAATGTCCAAAACAGAACTCACTGTCTTTCTCCTTAAACTCTCCCCCTCCTTCCTTCCCACCTTATTACTGTGGAGGGTGATGCCATCCTTCCAGTCCCTCAGATTCTCAACCTAGGAATCATCCTACATCCCTCACTTTCTCTCACCTCCCATATTGAAAGGCCAAGACCTGTGATTGCACCTCTGCATCATCTCTCTAATACCCCCTTCCCTCCTCTAACACTGCCCTCACCCTGGTATGGACCCCCATCATCTCACACCTTCACTACCACAATAGCCTTTTCAGTAAGAGTGTGCCTGCCTCAAAGCTCTCCCTACTCCAGTCCACCCTCCATTCAGCCACCAACGTAAATCTCCTAAAGTGCAAGTCTGATTCTCTCATCTCCCTACTCAACAAACTCCAGTGACGCCCTCTTGCCTCCAGGAGCATGTTCGGCATTTAAAGCCCTTCATAACTCGGTCCCCTCCTCTCTTTTATCAGTTTTCTTACACCTTATTCACCACTACATACTCTTGGAACCCATGATCCTGGCCTTCTGTCTGTTCCATTAATAAGACCTCCTTTTCTTGGTTCTAGGCATTCTCTCTGGTCGTTCCCTATGCCTAGAATGCTTCCTGTACTACCTTATATAATATAAATAACTAAAATCCTACCTTCCATCTCCTCTATTAATTATTCCCTACTTACCCTGTATAGGCTTGCTTGCTTGTTATCTCCCCTATCAGACTATAAACTCCTTGATGGCAGAAACTAGCTTATGTCTCTCTTTACATCGCAGCACTTAGCACAACACTTGGCCTATATTGTTGTTTGGTCATATCCAACTCCTTGTGACCCCATTTGGGTTCCCAGAACAGAGATACTGGAGTGGTCCGCCATTTCCTCCTCCAGCTCATTTTGCTGATAAGAAAATGAAGGCAAACAAGGTTAAATGACTTGCCCAGGGTCACGCAGCTAATAAGTGTTTAAGGTCAGATTTGAATTCAGGTCTGTCTTACTCCAGGCCCCACACTCTATCCACTGCACCACCTAGCTGCCCCACTTGGCATGTAGTGGACTCATAATAAATGTTTACTCTTTATTTCCTTCTTTTGCCTCCTCACCCAATCTTCTCTTTCTTCCTGAGACTACAGGAGTTATTACACCTTGTTTGCTAATCTCTGACTTAATCTGAGTGTATTTCTTTCTCTCTTCTTCCTCTTTCTCTTTTTTTATGGGCCCTCTCATCCTGAAATTTAGCCCCACAGAAACACTAATTTATCTGTAGGAGGGATATTAGGAAGTTTCATCTCTCATGTTTCAGGCTTGTTTCTCTGTCACTTTTATTTGCCTTACCCTTTCAATCTTGTTTATGTACTTTAAGCAAGAAATCGCCTACTGGGTGCTCTGTTGTTGTTCGGTCATTGTTGTCCTTGGTTGCTATGTTTGTTTACCTTTTGTATTTCTGCTGCATGGGATGTTTAAAAAGTCAATCATTTGTTCAGAACTGGTTTTCTTTCTGAGAATGCTCTGAGTGCCTCTTTTGTATGGACTATCCATCTTTTCTCACTAATGGTTAGGATCAGGTTTGCAGGCTAGGCTCCCTTGGATTGTATCTTAAACTCTTTTGCTCTTTAGAACACATTATTCCATTTTGTTCTGGGCTTTCTAGTGAATGCAAAATAGTTTTTTTTTTATGATTTGAATTGTTTTTCCTTTACATTTGATGTGATTTCTCCTAACGATGTGCAGAATTTGTTGTTTGACACTAGAACTGCTCATTTGAACAACCATGCATCTTGGAGCTCCCTGCAAAGGTTTTTCCTTCTGAAAACAATCTATGGAATTTTTTGACCAGTACTTTTTTTGTGTGTTCAGCCATTCTACAGAGTTTTCTGGTATTATTTCTTGCATTATGCTGTTCAGGTTTTTGACTTGTATTCTTCTGTGTGACCTATAATCTGTAAGGTGTCTTTGAGATTAGTATGCTTTGTTTTCATACTTAAACAAAACATTATTGGCTTTCTGCTTGTCTTCTTTCAGATAGTCCTTGGCTTCTGAGTATTTGTGTTTCCAACCAGTTATTCTCTTTTTTTGATGAAGACTTGCTACTGTGGATTCAGGTTTTTCCCCTTCTCCGTATTATTTCTGCTATGTTGGTCACAGACTTCCACAATTCTCATTTCTCTTCTAAATCACTCAGCTATATCCTGCTGTGGTTGCATGCTCTCTCAGCAATCAACAGGGTCCCCTGTGATTTATAATACCAATTTATAGATGTCTAGAATTATTTTATTGATCTGGAGGCCATATTCCCTTCTGTTATTAATATCTTCCCTGTTGGTTTATTTGCTTTTACTCAAGTTCTTTAATTGAGTTTTCTTCCACCTGAGTTCTTGGGTGATTTTTTCTTTACATTCCCCTATTGTCACATTCTGACTCCTTCCCCTTTGAATGCCATTTCCCCTGGGGGTTAGACCTCAAGCTTGACTCAGTCTCTTCCCATGCAGGTCATGTTACTAGCCTTAGTCTCTGTGCCAAATGATTTCTGCATGGAGAGATGGGGGAAGGGGAGAGAGAAGACAGAATTGGCCCCAGCTGGATGCTACACTCTTTACTTTGGGCAGACCTGGTGGATCCATGTGCACTGTGGTGTCCCATACCAGCAAGTTCTCTGTTGCTCACTCTTGCACACTGCCATGCTTCAGTCCCAGCAAGGACAAGCTTCTGCTTTTTGGTTTTCCGTGGCACTGAGAGCACAGGGATAAGCAGAAGGAAGGTGGTAGGAATAGCAGATGGGGGTGTGTCTGTGTGTGCAGTTGCAGTCACAAGCTTGTTTGTGCAGTCCTCTTAGAAGGTGGAGGTTAGTGGGTCACAGGGTGCAGAGTCAACACTTGAGGGGTGAGAGATTAGTCTCCTCTTCTATCTTCGTTACATAAATGCTTATTCCTCCTTTTCCCTTCAAAGTAAACCACTTACTACTCCCACAAATCCTCACATGTATACTGTCCTTCAGTTTCCTAAGCCTGAAATGTCCCAGCTCCCACCAGATTTTCTACTTTGTTCTAAAGACCATTCCAAAAAGTACCTTCCTCTCTGATCCATTCCCCCTCTGCCCCAGAAAGTCAGTAAGAACCCCAGCCCTTCTCACCTCCCTTTGTACAGAGCATGGATGTTTTCTTTCTCCATGATTTCTCCAGGGGTGATATCACACACAGGAGCACACCTAGAAGCTGTGAGTTCCACACTGCCAGGAGTCCTCTCCGACCAAAGCCTGGTCAGCAGGATCCCACTGATGACTAAATGGAAAGGACCTGGCCCCATGAGAAGTGCCGCTAACAATGATGGCGGGAGAACACCGTGGCTACACAGCCTGCTTTCTTTGTAGCTCATCATCCACCTTTGATAAAGAAGTCTTGGACAGAGGAACCTTGGCCAATATTTACAATAGAAAAGCAGCTCGTATGTTCATTCGGGCGCTCCTGCCTAAACCAATCTAATGTGTACTTTTACCCTGAGGCTCAGAAAAGTAAAGCAACACAACAAAGTGTCAGAGGAGGGATTCAAGCCTGGCAATTGTGACTCTCCACTGGGCTGCACTGCCCCTTACCTCACAGAGGTGGATAGAGCACGGCACAGTGTGCAGCCCTTGGAGTTAAGATACAGTGCCCGACACTTACAAAGTGTGTAAATCCCAACTCCTCTCTAAGCCTTGGCTCCCCCTCTACTGCCTTCTGCACAGTTACACCATGTCTACCCTACACTCTGCTGCGGCCACAAGAGCTGCTCTCACTGAGCATGTCACACATGACTTCAGCCTGGGCTTTGCTGAATTCTGACGGCTGAATCCCTCTGGGGATCTGAATCACTCTGGGCATCTGGAGCCCAGGCACCACCTCCAACATGCACTCTCCAGTTCAGAGGATAAACACTGGGAGCGTGGGAAGGAAGCCGAGCCAGTCAAAGGGCAAGTCGCACACAGCAAATTCAGAGCGCATTGCCAAACCAAAAAGCACAAAAACAACAGCTGATTCAGTGCCAGAAGCACTGACCAACAGCTCAAAGTCAGCATGGAGAGAGTGTCATCACAGCACAGGAAGGAGAACGCTGATACTGTCAGCCCCAAAGACCCCTCGGAGGCTCCTGCTGCTCTCCAAGTCGGTAAAAGTTTCCACTAGTTTTCTGCCAATTTCTTGCTCTCTTCCCCCAAATCTCTTCTCATTTTAAAGTGAGATTTATGGAAATTTCCTTTCATCTAGAGAAAATAGTGACGTCCTTGTTTCTGGATCCTGTCATCATTACTCCCTTTATTTTAGCCATTTTGATGAAAAGAGCTGGTCTCTCCAAGCTACGATATCTGTCAAAACCACAGGATGGGCCTGATGAACATCACCGCACATTTTAAAGTGTATCAGGAAAGAGGGATGAAGTGGAAATGTACTTTTTTTAAGATTTCTCTTGAAAGTAGAAATTCATAGCTATTGTTTCAGATTACAAGACGACACAGTTATAACTGCATCCCCCAAACAAGTGGTCCACCTATTAAAATAGCAGTCATGCCTTTAGGAAGGGAAGGAGGGCAGGCAGGTAGACAAGGGGCTGAGCCCTCTGCAACAAGGATCTCAGGAACCTCACGAGCCCCTGGGGGGATGATGCCCCCTAGTGGCAGGCCCATGAATTCATCAGTGTGGGACTTGGATCAATGGAGATCATCATCCTCTGCCCAGACAGGATGGGGCAGAGGTCACACTGGAACCTGGACCTTCCTCACGCTAAAGCTGGCTCTCTCTGCACCACACAGCACTGCTCTGGACTGACTGAAGAGCCAAAAATTCTCTTCTCTAAATAGTTTGGTCTTATTTACTCTTTATATCAGTTCACGAAAATAGTAAAATGACAACCTAAAGGAAAATGATGTTGTCTTCCCCAAAGGGAAAGCACTCCGCTGGGTCATGGACTTTGCCTCCTTTCTCACTGCAGTAGGTTGGGGAATTTCCTTTGACTCCCCCTGTTTAGAAGAATAGAGCTAGAGACAAACACCTCCAGGGCTCCAGTTGGCAGGTCTGCCATCTTGGGAAGTCCCAATGATATAACTGTAGACCGCTACTAGGAGCCTTGCCATGCAGCAGAATGGGCGGGTGGGGCGCACACTCACCATCATGTCTTTAGACAACGTTCCTTCCTGGCTCTCTCCAGAGCTTAAGAGGGTCAGTGAAAGGGCAGCTGCGGCCAATTCCAGGCCTTCATTCTCTGCCCTGTACAGGGCAACAAGCCAGGGGAGTCGCCCTCTTCCCAAGTGCCCAGCCAAGCTTTTCTGAGCAAACTCCTGAACCCCACTAAAAGAACCAAGTCAGTGACTGGCACAGACCCCCCTGTGTCCAGTGTCTGAGGGCTTTCACACTCTAGAGAAATGGTCAGCAGTCACTACAATCAGAGAAGGGCATGGATCCCATACAGCACATGAACCCTCCAGGAAGCCACAATCGGGTTCTTCAAAGGGCAAGTGTCTGCAATGTATCATCAACACTGGTGAACTGGAAAGAGGTCTTTCTTCATATCCCTTGCACTTAGCACAGGGTCTACAGTGTGCATAAGAGCTTAAGAAATGTTTACAGACCCGAACAAAATCAGTAACAAAAAAGATGGCTACACCTAACATGTCAAATTCTACTTATTACACATGCCCCCCAAAATAAACAAAATTTTACATTTCTCTACCATTTGGCTTGTCATTAAACTAAACTGGGGCGGCTAGGTGCCACAGTGAATAGAGAACCAGCCCTGCAATCAGGAGGACCTGAAATCAAATCCGGCCTCAGACACTTAACACTTACTAGCCGTGTGATCTTAGGCAAGTCACTTAATCCCAACTGCCCTGCCTTCTCCCCACCAAAAAAAAAAAAAAAAAACCCAACCCTCCCCCCCAAACCCATTAAACTAAATTAAAAACTAAAAATCTTTCAGATGACACTAAAAACAACCACACCTATTCTACTCAATAAGGACACTAAAATGCAGACTAAACAGGATCCAGCTCCCTAGGATGCTCAATTAACATCTTTTGTTTGCATTCTTCTTTTGAGAGAAAAATGGATCAGGTTCAAATGAGCTCCAGTTAGGGACTGGAACAAAACTCTAAGTCCCCTGGTAAGTAGATCCTACAGTTAGTAAGCTCCAAGTATGCAAGGGCCCTAGCCTACTATCACTGATTCCTAGGTGACAGCCCTGCTGCATGCTCCCTAAATGATATAAAAGCACAGAGGGGCACTATCACTTTCTTTTTAAAATTTTTTAACCTTTTTCTTTTGAGGGGGGAAGGCAGAGCAATTGGCGTTAAGTGACTTGCCCAAGGTCACACAGCTAGTGTGTCAAGAGTGAGGCTGGATTTGAACTTAGGTTCTCCTGATTCCAGGGCTGGTGCTCTATGCACTGTGCCACCCAGCCGCCCCCAGGCACTGCCAATTTCATAGGATCATGGAATCTGAGTTGGCAAAAGGGTCCCCATTGCTTGAAGCCCTCCCCAGAGCCAGAAGGCAACCCCCTTCCCAGGCAGCCATGGCCAAACCGAACCAAGTTGTTGGCAGCTTCCTCTCATGGAGTGGTAAACACTAACCAAGACTTAACACAATGTGTAAGAGACTTATTCCCTGGATCCTGCAGATCCAATGTGGTGGCCATATTGTGCAGAAAAGACTTAAAAATCTGGTCACCTGTGAGAACCGGTAAACTTTCTGATACCACTGACATTAAAAATCTGGCTTTCTTAATTTTTAGAATTTAAAAATTATAATAACTTCCCCACTCTTTTCCTTAAAATGCAACTTGTGCGATTAAGAATAAATGCATAAAAATTAGCTAATCATGTTACATCATCAAAGGAGAAGCCAGCAGATGGAGACTATGAGCCTGTCTGTATGGGGGCATATGCAGATCAGAGCATTTAAAAAGTATTACCTGTTCCACGTCTTGAAGGCATTACTGGCTCGTTTGAACAGATAGCCTTCCATGACAATGCCATTGGCTGCGTCCACATTGTATTCTAGCTTGGTATCATCACTGGAGAAATCCTAGGCCAAACAACAGACAGATCTCTTTAGCTGGAGTTCCATTCAAGGCTGGGACACCTGTGGGTAGGTGGTACTCTGGGCTCTAGGTCGTTATCATACCCGTGGCACTTGAGGCCTCTGCTCAGGATGATTGGGATTCCAAATCAGAGAATTTCAGAGCCCAGAGCCACAGCTGGACAGTTCCAGAATTAACGGGAGTGTCATCCTCACTACTCTTTAGAGCCATTTAGAACTTGTGACTGCATAAAAAGCATCAGGCATATTTTAAAAAATCTAATGGGCCTCTGGGGTCACCCTGTGGTTGACGTCTTCTTTGTCTGAGGGTGAAGGCCATGGGGATGCAGGGGTGGACATGGTGGGAGGGCCCTGACAGGAAGAGGGATTAGGCAGAAGCAGCAGTAAGCCAGAGAAGCCTCTTTAATGAGACATCCCATAGACCATCAGCTGGTGGTCTTTAAGTAGAGGTTGGATCACCACTTCTCAGGGTCTCTGAAGGCCTCCCAGAGGGCACGGATACAGCTTCCCTGGAAACTCGGGATCTTTCCAAGGGCAAGTCAAGTCCTCAATGGTCCAGCCCGAGGAAGGCAGACTTTGAAGCTGCTCCAGGACTTGACTGCTGAGAAGGGAAGAAACTGTTCGTTCCACACCTGACTCATGTTTGGACAGCGATCTCTCTCCCTTCTTTGGGGAAACCCTGGTGGAGCTAAAAGCAACGTGACTCTGAAGCCAAAGGAGAGTGAGAGTTCCCTCCAGACTTGGACAATGGCAGGTGAAGGTCAGGCGCTGCCATAGGTGGGCAGCTCCTGCAACCTCTGGGAGGTGGCCACGCGGCTCGGCAGACAGAACATGGGGCTTGGGAGCCACCAAGAGCGATGTTCAGGTTCAGCCTCCCTGGGCCAGCTCACTATGACCCTGGGCAAGTCACTGCACCTTGGTTTGCTTCAGTCTCCTCATCTATAAAATGGGGATAATAACAGGATCTATCAGGCTCAAAAGTAAAAAATAAAATGCTACAAAAATGCCAGTTCCCATTCTTCCTGGGGCCTAACTAGCCTCCAGCCCCAAAGGTTGACAAGTCCTTATCTGGTACTCCCAGGAGCAAACTTAGAGCTAGAAAGACCTTCCACTCACTTGTGAACATGCAGATGGGAGTGGATGCAAAACCCCCAGATCCTGAGAGTGAAAAGAGCACTGAGGACACGCGCATGAGTGGTGACATGCTCACCCACACACGGGATGACAAAACCATGCAGGCGCACACCGGCATTGTCTCTGCCGTGGGGTATTTACTTTGTTACACGTTCCCCAATTACACTTCCATCTGGCTGCACTTGGGAGCAGCCTGAGGGGCACGTGTTTGATACTTCCAAAGGAGTCCAAGCCCCTCACTTCACAGGTGAGGAAGCTGCAGCCAAGGAAGCATTAATCACCTGTCCAAAGTCACAGCTGGCATCAGAAGGAGACTCTGAAGCCAGGTTGTCCGACTCCAGGGCTGGGGCTCTCTCCACATCTCAAGATGCCTCCCAAGATGATCTGTTGTCTTGAAAGCCACCACTTTTTTTTTCTATATATACTGTGCTGTTAGAAGGGTTCAGCTGGAGGTCCCAGATTTGAACTCCTGAGAATCAGACTCAAGAAATTTGAAAGAGGAAACCTACCCAGCCTATCCCACCCTTAGCAGCCATCGCTGTTTGCTGGCACCACAAGGCCTCCATGGGGTGAACTTAATGGCCCAAGGCCACAAAGATTCCTGTTCTGTGGCTGCCCTATGATAAGAAAGTCATGTGAAAGCCCTGAGACCACAAATTCAGCCAAGCCCTACAATGACAAAAATCCTGCTCAGGCTTGCAGGGCCTCAAAGCTTCAGACCTTCCTTCAGATATCTGCCAGCCCCCAGTCCCAAGCAGCAGAGTCCACATGGGAACAGACGTAGGACAATTTGGAGTTGGCTGAATGCCAGCAGCCAGTCTCGAGTCACAGGCTGAAGGTCTTGCCTTGAGGGACACAGGGGACCACCCCCGTCCTGCTCTGGGAACCGTGCAGGGCAGAGCTTGAAGAGAATCACAGATGGCAGACAGCTAGTTTCCAAGTGGTTCAGAGCAGGTAATGACAGTGTGCACTCTGAAGCTCTAACATGGTGGACCAGTGATGCATGAGTCTGTGGTCCTAGCCCTTGGGCACTATTTCCAGCCCTGGGGCCATGGGGACCCGTCTGGCCTTCTCTCACAGGGGGAGTCTTGCCCATATTCTTTTCAAGGCTGAAAGCCTTGTTCTGGGCCTCATAACAGTCACAGGCAACTGGCCATCCCCGGATCCATTTGTTATTCCTTGTTTTTGTCCCCATGACACACTTCCTGTATGGTTCGCCTTCAGGCAGAACCTTCACAAAGGCCCACTCCAGTGTCTCCCGGGGGTCTGAAGTGATGTAGGCTTCGAAGAGGCCAGGCCAGCAAAGCTAGAGCTGGGACAGATTGTATCAGAGTGGGAAGGCCCCGGCAAGAGGCAAGAGTTTTCTGAGAACCATCCTCACTAATGATGGAGATGTACAGTGTTGGGGGGCTGGCAGATTCATCACTTTGTGATAGGGGAGGTTTCGTGGGCTGTTAAAGTGATCTTCAGTTCCATACAGCCACCTTCCATTTTTGTAGCTTTGGTGGCACAGTAGTGGGGAAGCAAGCAGAGGGTACAAAGAATCTGTTTAACTGTGAACAAACTGACTTTAATTGGCCCTCTAAATGGAAACCCTGTCCAGTAATTATTAAGTGCACGTAGTGCTAGATGAACTCAGTTCTGTCTGACTTGGCACAACCCCACCTTTTCCATGAGGAGAATCAATGACACACAAATTGAGGGTGTCCTCACAGAGGCTCTCTCTAAGAAACAAGGAAGAAGCTGCCTGTGGCTGCAATATTGAATAATGGACTGACTCAGTGATGCTATGAAGCCTCTGCCCTCCAAAAGTGGCCATTCTGCTGGGGAGATAGGGCCGTGAACCCAGTACACATTCATCCCAAACGGAAAGAACTCTCTGGAGCTACGAGAGCATCCCTTTGTCTTTGTACCTCCAGAATATGGCACCACACCTAACAGAAAGCAGGCACCCCAAAGCAAGAGAAGAGAAACAGGCATCTCTGCTCTCTAGAAGCCAGGCTGTGTCTGTCCTCAAGCATCACCTACACACCAGAAGGGCCCCAGGTCACTCTAAAGAGAGGAAGGGCAAATAGGTGCCCCCGTGGGGTGAGCCTGACTTAACAGCCCTCTGCTTCAGCATGGATGCCGTTCCTGGGGGGGTTTCTAAGTCAATATGCAGCCCTGGAGATCCTCCCGGGCAGCTTGGGGATTCTCATTTCTCTTAAGAGTCTGACACTGCTGGCTTCTGCATTGCAAATTTGCTTTATGGCAATTTGGAGTTGTCAAAGACTGCTATTTCTTAAAAACCTTTCAATCTGTGATATGCTCTGGGAACCAGGAGAGAAAATACAATTAATTCTATTTGGCTCACCTGCCCTTTGGTACTCCATCCATGGCTCTCCATTAGCTCCATAATCAATCAGGATTACAACATGCCAAGCAGGTTGTATTCTAATGGAACAGACGGGCTGCCTTAGGAAGAACAGCACCAGCAGCTCCGGGGTACCTGGGGGACTAGGAAAGGCCTCCTGGAGGAGGCTGTGCTTGAGCTGGGTTAAGGTCCAAATGGAAGCATTACAGGCCTCGATCAAAGGAACATTTGTGAGCTGGGGTTTGTTGTCTTCTCATGACCCATAAGAACCGAACCAAGAGAAGAAATGCAAACCGGGGGCGGTAAGCCGCAGAGTGCAGAGAATTCCATTCCTGGATGAGTAAGGAACCACCTGGAAGGGTCAGAATCTAAAAGAAAGGATACCTTCTCTCATCCTTCTAAGCCTGACAGAAAGTATGTCTAGGTGTGTGCACACGTGATTAAGTGCATGTGGGGGGTACAGGGGTGTGTAAGCACATACAGACATATGGAAGAGAAGGCTAGAAGAATGGGGGAGCTCATGCCAGATGATAATCCTCTTCTGTTTGTGGGAAAAGGGAAGCCAGAGCAGGAGTGTGAAGGAGGGTCTGGAAAACCCTCTTGGAAGAACACAGAGAAAAAAGGGGACTGCACTTCCAGTGTGAATGCTGACTGGATTTAAACTTGGGGATTCACTGGTGTAGAAACTCCCAGCATGCACAGCTCCAGATCATCGGGGCTGCCTGGGGCCCAGAGCCCCAGGCAGGAGGAGTCAAGGAACCCTGGTCTTCCTGACTCAGAGCTTTGCTCTGTGTCTTCTCCTATGACAGACACAGAAACCCATTCAGACTGGCCACATAAGACAATGAAATTCTTAGTCTAGACCAGAGGTTCCCAAGCTTATTTGGTTTACTGCCCCCTTAAAAAAAATTTACCCAGTGTCCCCCTGGAAATCTACTTACTTTCATGGTTTTTTTAGATCTGCATCATTTAAAATTTTTTTTAAAATGATACATTTTTGATTTAATAATTTATTGTAAATTTGTGGGGGTTTTCTTGCACTGAAATTTTGAGGATGCAATAGTGTGTCATGTAATTGCATACTATCGTATCATAAATAACTTAGTCATAACACATACATCTCTTTGCCAATGCACACTCACCTGCCAACACTTGCTTATTAAGACCTTGCGGCAGACTTGACCACTGAGCAGTTGGAGCTTGCATTCTGTGTGCTTATTTAGGAAATAATGTGATCACTACAACTTTAACTCTCATACAACAGATAAAACACATATGAACGGTTTTTCAAAATGTTGTTCTGTCCTTTCCTGATGCTTCCATTGCCCCCTTCTTTTGATTTGATGCCCCCAACTGCACACAAGGGCTACCATTGCCCCCCTGGATCATTCCAGTGCCCCCAAGAAATAAAAGAACTGCTTGGACTTTCAGAGGGAGTTTCAGCCAGGAACAGTTAGAGGCCCCGCGTGCTCTAGTCTCTGTCCCTTATTGCCCATGCGACCTTCTGAAAACCTCTCCTCTAGGGCTCAGCTTCTTCATCTGCAGATTCAGAGGCCTGGAAGAGGGCAGGGCTTCTTCTCCACAGTTTAAGGACCTCAAAGGTTCTTCTGTTCTATTACTTTTTTATCCCTATAATCTTCTGTGATCCTGCTGACTCCATAAGACAGCCAGGAGACATGTATCTGTTCTGCCTGCCCTACAAGGACTACTGTGTCTGAAGAGATGGTGAACTTCAGAAGGTCGCAGGCATCCCTCCACCCGGTATTCCCAGACACAAGCACTTCTAATTCTTCAGGTCTCAAGGGTAAAAGGGATCCTGGAAGAAGAAGGCAGGCTTCTTTCATTTCTTTGTCATTGTGCCCAGTTCTTTCCGAGAAGTTCAAAACGACACGGGTTCCCTGGCTCTGGCAATTCCTGCTAGTTGGTCTGCTGCCAGTGCACAGCAGACACAAGTCACACTCGATGTCTGGCGCTGGGGACCCTCTCTCTATCTGCCTCGATCACCCTTCTGTAACCAACCAAATTGACAATCCAAACAATATTCCTAAGCAATGACTCTCGCTTTATGGGGTGTAAACTGTAAAAAGAAACTGTCACATAACCGTTGAGTTGAAGCATCTAAAGCTTCTTAAAGCGTTGAAATTATATGTTTCCATGCAAACTTCCCAAGAGAACCACACTTCTTCTCTTCCTTTTAAAGCATTCTTGGTGGCTGCTGTTTTGATTCCTCCCCCAAAAGGAATTTTAAATATTCCTTCCACACTCTGTTGCCATTTTTGCTGTTTAGTTGTTTTCGGTCATGTCTGACTCCTCATTACCCCACTTGAGGCTTTCTTGGCAAACATACAGGAACAGTTTGCCATTTCCTTCTCCAGGATCCTCATTGCAAATGAGGAAACTGAGGCAAAGAGGATGACGTGATTTAGGGTCATACAGTTGGTAAGCGTCTGAGACAAGATTTAATACAGTGACGTCTTAAACACAAAGTCTTTTAAGAGAGCAGGACATCCTCCTGGATGGGGGTGGGTGGGTTAATTTTTAAAAGTCTTCTGAAAATATCTATGATGAGCCTTTGCAAACCAATGTGTCTTTTAGCTTAGCGCGAATAACCAGGTGGTTTCAAGAATACGTCACAATTTAACGAGTTACGCCAAAGGAGCCCATCAAATCGGAAAGGAACCAAGGCACTGAGTTTAACCAAACCCACATTCCAGAAAAAATGGCCATGAAGTACAAGAGAAATCAGACGGCCGCTGGGGCAGGACATATTCCAGCTGGTTCTTCATCTTTCCTTGCAAAAGTGAGCCCACCGGCTTATTAAGTGCTTTCCATGTGCAAGCACTGGGGATGCAAAGCAGGGCGAGCCAAGCAAGCCAACCCAAGGCAACCTGCAGAATCCGCTGTCCAGGGGCTCTCGCCCCAAACATGCCCAGAGGACTGCTGGGCCAAGCCAAGGCCGGAGCACAGAAGCACCAAAATGTTCCACATTATAAACATGGCAATGGCTTTGATCATGTGCTAAGATCAAAAGTTTATCAGACATGGTTTCATAAGTCAACAAATAAAATTAAATATACAACGTAAAAAAGTAAATCTTTATATAATTACAATGACGCCTAAATTCAAATACATGATATAAAGAATATTTTAAACAAAGCCAATGTAACCAAGATTAGGAAGGAAGCAGAAAATTGGGAAAGAATTTTTACAACCGGTGTCTTTGACAAAGGCCTCATTTCTAAAATATACAGGGAACTGAGTCAAATCTATAATACAAGTCATTCCCCAATTGATAAGTGATCAAAGGATGTGAACAGGCAGTTTTCAGAGGAAGAAATCAAAGATATATATAATCACATAAAAAATGTTCTAAATCACTACTGATTAGAGAAATGCAAATCAAAACAATTCTGAGGTACCACATCTCACCAACCAGATTGGCTAACATGACAAAACAGGAAAATGATAAATGTTGGAGAAGATGTGGGAAAATTGGAACACTAATGCATTGCTGGTGGAGTTGTGAACTGACCCAATCATTCTGGGGAACAATTTGTACCCAAAGGGCTATAAAACTGTGCACACCCTTTGACCCAGCAATACCACTTCCAGTGATGTATCCCAAAGAGATCATACAAATGGAAAAAGGATCCATACATACAAAAATGTTTATAGCAGCTGTTTTTGTGGTGGCAAAGAATTGGAAATTGAGGGGATGCCCTTCTGTTGGGGAATGGCTAAACAATTTGTGGCATATGAATGTAATGGAATACTAGTGTGTTATAAGAAATGAGGAACAGATGGACGTCCTAATAACCTGGAGAGACCGATAAACTGATGCCGAGTGAGGGGAGCAGAACCAGGACATCATTGTATCTGTGATGACTAACTTTGATAGCCTGGGCTCCTCCCAGCAACGCAAGGCTACAAGACCACTCCAAAGGAGTCATGATGGAGAGGAATATCCACATCCAGAGAAAGGATGACAGAGTCTGAATGCAGACTGAAGCGAGCCATTGCGCTCTCTCTTTTTTGTTTGGTTTTGTTCTTTCTCGTTGTTTGTTCCATTGGTTATAATCCTTCTTTACGTTTTGACTGATGTTTAACGTGGAGGCATTTGTACAGCCTATATCAGATTGCATGCCACCATGGCGGGGAGGGGGAGAAAATTTGGAACTCAAAAGCTTGTGGAACTGAATGTTGTAAAGTAAGAGCAAATAAATAAATAAATAATTTTAAAGAAAGAATATTTTAAAACAGTGAAAAGTATAATAAAACTTAAGTGCCTATAAATCATAAATCGGTATAACTATTAGAAACTTTTTCCTCTATAAGATAGTTTTTAATAATAATTTCTTGGTTAACCAGAATTTTTTTTACCTGTAATGCAGCCTTATGTTAGCATTTAAGAGAGAAGAATAAAATATGTCATGATTAACGTAAACATAACTCTGAAAGGAAATTAATTTAAAAAGAAGATTTTAAATTGAAAAGTCAGAATTAGAATTACACTTAGCAGTTCTATAAATTGGGCTGGAGCTCTGATGATACTCAGTCCTACAGACTAGCCCAATGAAGACAGAGTGATGGAACCTCTGTGGCCAGTGGTCCAGTGCAGCCCATGACTGGAGAGGACTCACTTCCAATACAGGGCCCACAATGGTCAGCCAGAGGCATTCTGGCCATTTCCTTCTTTTAGCTATGGATCCCTTCTTAACGAGTCATCTCTGGTCTGCCCTTTCTGATCCCAGGAGGATTCTCCTTGGCAGAGAAAACAAAAGCCAAATAAAAGCCAGCAGCTCGGCCTCTCCACCCACCCTGAGCACTGGGACCATATCGTTTGCAATCTTCCTGCTTTCCCCAGTATCACTTTAAAATCTTTTTTTTTTCTCTTTCATTTTCCCATTTCAGGGCCTTACTCTAAAAACACATTCACATTTCATTCAGCTCTACGAGCAAAGGTCTTATTAGCACAGCTGTTCAATGGAGCAGCAGCTGTTTTCAGAGACATTGGTCAGAACCTGGTGTACGTCACAGAATACTTTCAGGTTTGAAATATTCTATATAAAGCTCAAAGATTCTTCAGGGGAATCTGGGGACCAGTCCTTCTCTCCCATAGTTAAAGGGGATGGGTCAAGGACATTTATGAAGCAAAACCATGCCTATATTGAACCTATTTTCACACTTCAGAAGTGACTGATTATATGTACTTGACATCCAAATTTAACTTGATATTTGAAAATGAAAGTGGATTCCTTCTGACTGTCCTACAGGTCTTGGGTCTACAGAACGTTACTGAGGAGGGACTTAATTTTTCAATGATCTTGTGTGACAAAGGCCAACAATATGGACAACACTCTCTTCCTCAGTGATCACCCCTTCTTTCTTTGTTTTCCTATGGCAAATCACTTCTCCAGATTCAATTTCTTACTAAGTCAGAACAAATGGAGACCCTGAAACCTCTGCAAGAGAGTGTTCTCGACTGTCCTGGCTGGGCACTTTGAGTTTCCTATGACACTGTTACATTGCACCAATTTTCAAATTTCCAGATGAAAAAGCGGCTTTTATTACTGTACCTTTAGGACTAACCATTGGCTCCTACTTTTATTATCCTCAGGTGTAAGCAGCTGAAAACATTAACAGCAAAAGGACAAGGACCCAGACTTCTCATTCAGAAGAACACACTTTTAGCCGCTGCTTCCCTATTCTAGAGTAAAGGTAACAGGGCCCGGGGCTGGGGGTTTCCCCAAAAGGCCCTCCTTCCAAGTTAGTGTAAAGGGGTGTAAGGGTTATGGGATTTAAAGATCTCCCATGCCCCATGGACGTGCTGACATAGCAGAGCAAGAGAAAGTGAAAAGCCGAGCTAACGGTCCTGCGGTTGGCAGTTGGCGGCAGTTGCCTTTTTTTTTTTTTTTTGAGTTAGGACTCCGGCTGAGGACTGCCAGAGGCCGGAGCTGCTGGGAGCGCTCTTCCAGGACGCGGGGTGGTTGCTGTGAGGGGAGAGGAGGACCTTTGCCTGAGGTAGCCTGTTCTGTTTTAAAGGCTTGAAAATGTGGGTGCTTTCTACTTTATCTACCTGTGCCAATGTCATAACTACTCTGATGGCTTTCACTTTCTGGTTTTGGGACTCAGTCTTTTGGTATCTTAATAAATTTTCTAGTTTATTTCCCCAAATGGTAAACCTGACGTATTTTGTGATGGATAATTATATCAGCATATTTGTAATCTCTATAGGCATTGTGAATATGGCATTGCTGATACATTTGGCGACGAGGATGGGATCACAAAATGTCAGGCCTCTATTTGGAAGCAGTGGGGCTTTAGAGGGAGAAATGGCTATTCCAGGATGGGAGGATTTGCCTTATTCCTCTCTAGCCAGAGAATGGGCTAAAAGCACAGGGCCCTGTGAAAACTGAGAACCAAGGCTAAAAGAGGGAGAACCTGGAGATTTGGAAAGATGTTTGAAAGCAATACCCATAGAACCAGGCAAAGAACTGGCAGGAGTGTGCAGGAGAGGCTG
>NW_027185759.1:1702699-1723642 GCF_028583685.1 Petaurus breviceps papuanus | reverse complement strand
GGCCGGAGCTGCTGGGAGCGCTCTTCCAGGACGCTGGGTGGTTGCTGTGAGTGGGGAGAGGAGGACCTTTGCCTGAGGTAGCCTGTTCTGTTTTAAAGGCTTGAAAATGTGGGTGCTTTCTACTTTATCTACCTGTGCCAATATCATAACTACTCTGATGGCTTTCACTTTCTGGTTTTGGGACTCAGTCTTTTGGTATCTTAATAAATTTTCTAGTTTATTTCCCCAAATGGTAAACCTGACGTATTTTGTGATGGATAATTATATCAGCATATTTGTAATCTCTATAGGCATTGTGAATATGGCATTGCTGATACAAGGGGACCACTGCTCACAGCACCAGGCCGACCCATTGACTCGCCTCCTAACCCATGGGAGCTTCAGATGCCTTTCTGAACCTCTGGCTGGACTTGAAGTCTTAGAAGAGACTACTTCCAAGGGCCAGAGGGAAGGCTTAAGAAAAGTGAAGGCCGCGGGTCACCAAGCACACTAGCTGAGAAGGGTTTGGGTTGGCTGCCCGCCATCTCTCCCTACATCAGTACCTTCTGCTGGATGGTGGAATGTTTCTGCTCCATGTCCCTCTTCTCCTTGGCTGCATCCACCACCAGCCGATCCAGCTGTGGGGGAAGAGGAGAACACGTGAACATAGCACACAATTTTCTTCTGAAACCAAGGTGTGGAGGACTTGGCTGGTATCACATGACCTTCCCAGGTCAACTGGCCTCATTGTAAACCATCAATGCTATCTCTGTGAAGAAGTAGGGCATCCATTTGGGACATCCAGGGCTTGGGAAAAGGCCCACATTTCCCCAAACCTGAGGACCATCTCAAAGCTCAATCATGGTGCTCAAGCTAGGGCAGGGCACCTTCTGGCACACCTCAAGGACAATGAACACTAGAGCAACTTCCTGGTAGACCTGCTGAGCCAATGCCAGCCATAGGAGCCAAAACAAAGCCAGGAGGCCAGGTCGCAGGGGACATCTCTATCAGCTGGGGAGGTGGCAGGTTCAGCAGCCTTCCCCTGACAGCTGCCATGACTTCCCAGAGTTATCCAGAGGGGAGAACTTGGCTTTCAGGATGACTTTGTAACATAAACGCCAAATCAAAGAAGAAAAACCCCAAAACAACTGTCAGCATTCTGAGGGCAGGCAGCTGTGGTTTTTGTTTGTGTCTCTCCCCAGTTCTAGGTATGGGGCCAGGACATGGGCTTCCAACAAATATTTCTGATAGACTCTCTACTTTGCATTACCAGGGGATGGGGGGCTTTAGTACTAAGCTAAGCCAAATCTCCGAGGTCAGCACCCAAAGCAGGAAAAGGCCAGTACGTTTTGCCTAGGCAGGGCTATCACTCCCCACAATGTGACCTAAACTACCTACAGCAAAGGAACCCAACTAAAGCTCCCGCTTATGCACTCCACATTCTTAGCCAACCCCCCAATTTTTCTATCACCTGCATATTTAATTAGCTCTAGGATGAGGTACAAGTCCCTACCTCCCAGAGCCTCAATTTCCTCATCTATAAAATAGGGAAAACAGCACATGCCTCCTAAGACTGATGTGAAGAACAAATGAGATTGTGTGGCAAACTTTCAGGTGTTACATGAACGTCGGCTATTAGCGCTGTGCATGTGAATGTCAAATCTAATGCTTCTAAGGCCTCGAAGCAAGTAACAGAGAGGCCCTTTCTAATAACAAATTCTCCACCAATGCCAGAAATCATCCTTTCCTAAGGCAGCAATTATATAATAGGTTTACCAGGCAATCTGACTTTTTGGACACACAAAGCCAACCAAGATGTAAATCAAATGAGGGCTGACGGTGAAGCTGCCCCATGCTTGGGTACGTCTCGCCCTCTCTGCCAAGACCACCAAATTCTGGACAAGCCCGTATTAGAACCTGGCCTCCTTCTTTGCAAGCCCAATCATGCCTCTTCTCCCCAAGGCCACCCACCATGTCACCAAAGGGCAAAGGTTCCAAAACCAGAAGCTGCTCTCCCCAGCCCCTCACTCTTCCTGTCCCTCTCACTCCCAGCTAAGCTCCGATGAGAGCTGCTCAACAGCTTTCCAGATAATGTCCTGAGTCATGGGATTAATCACCAGAGGAGTTAAAAAACAAAGAAATGGAATCAATGCCTTCCTGGAGCTGTTGGGTCTTTAAAATTCTGTTCAGTGACATTCTGCAGACTGTACTGTCAGTGCCGAAGCAGCCAATGAAAGGGAGGGGCCATGGGCAAGCAGCCCCAAGACTAGCTTCATTGGCACCAGAAGGTCAGAACTAAAAAAAGAAAAAGTTCTTCCCATGTAAATTGTCAAGTGTTCATGTGATTCTCAAAGTCTCATTTCTCAGGCTCGTGTCCGTTCTGGGACTACAAAAAAGGCTGATTCTTATGTGGAAAGACCAGTGCAAAGGAAGAGACTCTTTTGGTCACTGTTTAATTAATCAGCACGTCTAAAATCTTCGTTAGTGACTGATGTCAAATCATCCCATTTAGTCCATATTTCCTCAATTTAACTCAATTTGACCCAATGCTAACACCAATTAAGGGTCTCCTCCATCTTAAGCACTCTCCTAGGTCTGTGGCGACAAACACAACAAACAGAATCCCACATTCAGCTGAAGATAAAACACACCCATAGAGGAGTGTGATACAAATTACTCTGGGTCGAGAGAAAACCTGAACAATGAGGGGATCGGAGAAAGCTCAGGAAAGAGGCGACAGCCAAGCTGCATCTCAGGGAAAATTCCCTTTAAACTCCCTCTAAAAGAATAAGGAGAGTGTTTCCTCAGGAATCAGGCATTACCTGCGCGCCAAGATCCTTCATGTAGGGCCCAAGCTCACTAAAAAGGTCGTATCCCTGATGAAAGAAGGCCAGGTGGGCATACATGAAGGATAACATCTGGTGGGGAAGAAAACAGATCACAATCGTTAGAGCCAATTTCATGACTTGTTCAGAACATTATTACATGTCATTAAGAGAAATACACTGGGGCATACTGGGAATTACTTCCTCCAGCTGAAGATCACCTGCATCCCCACCTTTTTGGTTAACATTTATTTGTGAATGAACCTCAAAGGATCTACAGGGAAGAGCTTGTGATTTTCAAAGCAAATTCAACAGAGGCTCCATTTTCTGCCCCCATTTAAAAGGACACAAATCCACCTGTCTGTTTCAGGTCACTGCAGATTCCTGTCAAACCTGTGCTGGAACCTGAGCCGCTTCCACTGAACCCGTCCATTTATATAAATATACGTCCTTTTATTAGACTGAGCCTGCACACACACCACACACATGCACACACACACACACACACACACACAGCCTTACAGATAGGAAGGTTCTTGATCCTGACCCAAGACATCCAGAATTATCTCAGCCAGGAGTTCTTCCTGAGATTTACCCACTCTGACCAGGACCAAATCTGCCTTGAGGATTTTTTCCTTTTTATTTCTGACTCCATGGGAGCTACTCCATGGAACCTGGAATAGGAAGCTGGCCTTTCCAGAACCTATGCTATTTTCAGAACAGCAGACCCTGGGAGTCACCCAGGAGGCCCCAAAAGGCCATGGGGATGACCCATGCTCACACTCATAAACACCCCCAAAATGCAACCTGAGTTCCATGTGTTAGGAAAGCAATGTCACAGAGGAGGCATTTGTACATGACAGGCCAGGCCACACATCCCTCATGGGGCTCATGGGGTGGGAACTCCAATGCCAAGGACAGCCTATCCTTTCATACTATCCCATGACTGGGCTCTCAGAGCACAGGAAGAAATGAGACCACAAAACAGGCAAGCCCTCCAGCCCACCTGGCTGGGCTTTCATTCCTCTTAGTGAAAAGCAACACAGGGCTTGCCCTCCACTGTGTGTCGATCCCCTGAGCTCTCTGGCATTTGCAGGAGAGAGAGGGTGCTGGATTTGAGACCATGTGACCTCCAAGGGACCTGAGATACACTGCCTGCCCTGCCCACTCTGGGGGCATTACTTAAGTCTCTGTGAAAGTACCCATCAGCCTGGGGCCCACGTGGAGCCCTCTGCAGGGCTGCTCATTACTGGGTCTGTCTCCAAGTCTGGGAAGCTCAGGAGGCTCCCCTGGCACCAAGGAGAAGCCAGGCTCCCTTCACAGCCACAGAAAGCAATCTTTATTGGGACACACAAGACAATGATGAAAGGGGAGCCACTTTCAATCAGGAAGCTTTGCATAAATGGAAAGGGTTTGTATTAACCATCAAAACTGGAGAATAAGTGCAAGTAAACAAAGGCCAACAGAGAAGAAAGCACCAAAAATATCAAACCAAAGGCTCAATGTTGGCCACAGAGCATCTAACAATGGACTAAAGAGGCAGCCCAAAGCCTGGCTCTGCCCACCTGGCCCAATATGTGCCTGGAGGGGGGAAGAGAATAGAGAGAGAGGGAAAGAGACAGAGAGAAGGGGGGAAGGAGGGCGGGAGGAGAAACAGAGAGAAGGAGAGGGAAGGGGGAGAGACAGAGGCAATGAGGGAGGCAGTCTCTGTGAAAGTCACAGGAAAAACTGCCCAGAAATTGATATCTAAGCATACCAGCTTTTGCTAAGCTAACTGTCAAGTATAAATGAGGAGATGATGGTATCTGACTGGAGGGTAGCGTGCTTGAGCTTGGACTTACACCACCTGCCTCAGTTTTCTCCCCTGCAGAATGATGGAGTTGGGCCTGCTCAGGTGCCTCATGGACCCACTTGATCTTATACCTCTCCTCCCCATCTTGACCTGGCTCTTCCCATCTCTCTAGTTGAGGGACCCACCTGAGAGGGTCCTCTTTTATAGCAGAGAGAGCCTCCTCACAACAGCCCAGGGGGCTCCCAAGGAGCTGAAGTCAGGCGACCCCCATCCCCCTCTGTACCCCCAGAAGAGGGTGCACACCATGGCATTTTCACAGCCCCCCCTCACAAGCAGGCCTTCATTCCGCCTTACAAGCCATGGCGCCCACTTACAAAAGTCCATGAGATTCAACTGAGTCATGGTTCATGTTGGAATACAGAGGTATGGAGAGTATTCATAAAATGTCTTACTGATTTCAAGATTTCCGATCTTCTTTTTGATTGAAGCACATTTATCTGGGGAGAGAGAAGTTGTTAATCTTGATTCCTGTAAGAGAAATAACCAAAACGCCACATGCCAGGGTAAACAGCTCATTCCCCAGGTCCCAAAGGAAGGTCTTGAAGCGGCCCCCAGGTCAGACTCAGGTTCCAGGGGCTTCTTCACTCACAGGGAAAGCTGCAAACTAACAAAGAAAGCGATCATCTCTCATGCTGTTCTTGACATCAAAGAGAAAAGCCAAGACGTAAATCAGAAAATCGTCCTAACGGAATCACAGGCAGCATCAAGAGGCAGGGTCTTTACTCCCACAATACACCTACCACAGGTGATCTCTAAGCACCCACAGAGTCTGATTAGCACTGACAGTGTGAACCTCTGGGGAACATGTTGAAAAAGTAAATCTGGCGAGGCCAAGCCAAGCAAGGGGCAGGAGGGCAGCCGTCTCAACTATGGAGAGGCCGCTAAGAACGCAGTCCTCGGGTCAAAGGACAGGAGCCCGCGGGTTTGGGAAGAAGAAATCCCAGCTCCTGGCAGGCATCTGAAACATGCGTGAGATCACCACAGATCCTAGCAATGCACATCAGAACGACTCTGAGAGTGGCTAGCCATGTCACCCTGGGCAAGTCACTTCACCTCTGTCTGCCTCAGTCTCAACTGCCAAATGGGGACAATAACAGGGCTGCCGTCAGGACAGAATGACACATAAAGGGCACTTAATAAATGGTGACCACTCGAAAGTTCCGAGGTCACTTTCTCTTTATGTTACAGAAGACAAAAGGAGGGGAGGGAATGGCTTCCAAGAGTACTGGCTGCTGGATAACTACGTCTGCTCTGACACCAACCAGGCAGCCCCTCTCTTGCTCCAACAAGTGAGAGTCTCCAGGCTGGGCCTCTGGAGTGGCCTCCCGGGAGCCCTGCACCCACAGACACACACAGGCCTTGTTCTGGTCAACATGATGGGAGGATGCGGCCTGGTGGGTCTGGGGAGCCGGAGCTTTGGAGGCCTGGTGGGCCTAGGGAGCCTGGGGAGCTTAGGGACCTGGGGGGGCCTGGTGAGCCTGGTGGGTCTGGGGAGCCGGAGCCTGGGGGGTCTGGTGGGCCTAGAGAGCCTAGGGACCTGGGGGGTCTGGTGGGTCTGGGAAGCCTGGGCACCTGGGGGGGCCTGGAGAGCCTGGGGGGGCCTGGTGGGTCTGGGGAGCCAGAGCCTTGGAGGCCTGGCGGGCCTAGGGAGTTTGGGGACCTGGTGTGCCTAGGGAGCCTGGTGGGTCTGGTGGGCCTAGGAAGCCTGGGGGGCCTGGGGGACCTGGGGGCCTGGCAGGCCTGGGGAGGCTGGGGGCCTGGTCCCCACTTGGGAGCCCTCCCCAAGAACCCCCCTGATCCCCACATACCTGCAAAACATAGTCCAGGGCAATGTGCCGGAAGCATTTCCTAGTGGCCGTCAGAATGTTGGTGGCTTCTTCTACTTCATGCTGCTTATTCCTCTGAACCTGGGCGTTTTTCACTAGGGCATTTTCCTTTTCTTCACTGACCTTTTCAAACTGCTTCTTGGCATCTTTGAACTTTCTGAGATCTCTAAAATGAACAAGGTTGGTGATTTTCTAATTATTCTGGCGGAATTGACTTTTAAATCCTCGTGTCCACTGGCCCTCAGCGGTGCCTGTGTTTTCTCTCCCTCTCCAACTCTTCCAAATCAAAAGCATGGCTTTTTCTGAGCTGAGAATGTCCAGACCCTTCGACCCAGAGATTCCACTACTGGGCAGCACCCCAAGAAGGTTATGGACAAGACCCCCACAGACACCGAATGGCTCATGGCAGCTCTTTTTGGTAGCAAAAGATTGGAAACAAAATTGGTGGCCATGGACTGGTCACAGCTAAATCAGGGAGATGGATATGGCCAGAGAGAAAAACGAGAAGCTGGCAGAGGCCGGGACACAACATACACAAAAACTCCAAGCAACATCAAAGAAAGAAGCAGCTCCCATAAATGACCAACTAGAATAACCAGATGGCTTCCAAGTGGAGACCAAAGGATCAGGGCTTTCCGCTCTGCTGAGGCAGGTCCTGATGAACGGGCGGACACCACTCCCAAGGGGGACGGACACTGCTTCAAGCTAGGTGTGTCCAATACACTGACCGACTTCACTGAGCCTTTCTTAGGGCGTGACTCTCTGGGAAGGAGTGTACAGGAAGGGATAAATTGGGAAATGTAGGCAATAGAAAAACCAAGAAACAGCAATACAATTTATTTTTTTTAAGAAAGGAAGAAACATTCCTAAACATGCATGTATCCCCAACAATCACTTCTCAATCAACTCTGCCCAAAGGGGTCTAAAGTCCCAGTAGTCTACGACAGCAGGCTCAGGCTTTTTCCTTTGGCTAGCTGCCCACTGGCAGGACCCAAACAGAGGCTTCAGAATATTACATCATTTGGTCCTATCTCCCCATGATTCTGGACAAGCAGCTAAGTCTGAGAGGCCCAGACCAGGAGTGCCAGTCCTGACCACTGGCCATCCTTCCAACCCAGCCCCTGGAGTCATTGGCCAGAGGCAGCAATCCTGCAGAGAAGACCACCAGCCTCGCCAACAATGCCAACTGCCAATCAACTGCCAGGGGCATACAGGTCAATCTAAGAGCCCCAGGACCAACAGCACCCTCCAGGTCACCGGTTCTGATTCCAGCCCAGCCAAGGGAGCAGCTAGTATGCCCCCAACGGAAAGCTCAAGCACCCTCAGAACAGTAACATGGCCCCCTGCCATGGGCATCCTCCAGGAGATCAACCTGAGTACTGGTGGGACCTGGTGACTGCCAGGACAGGAACCTGAGGTCTTGGAGCTGGTCAATGATCCAACTGAGAAAAGGAGGGAGTTTGAGGAATAGAAAGGGCAGGAAGCCAGACACAAGAGGGGGGCGGTTTTGTGATAATGCAAAGCTCTTTGTTCCCAATGGGAAGGGGGCAGGAGAGGTGGAAAACAGCAGAAAAGGGGTCACGGAGGAACCCTGGGAAAAGCTGCGCAGAGGAGAGCAGAGAGAGGCGGAACAGCTGGGAAAGGTGCCAACAGCAGCCAACGCCTAGAGTTGGCTTCAAGAGAACAGACAGAAGACAGCCCTGCAGCGTCACTCTGGATGAGCCTTCTTCTCTGTTCTAGGTGATATATGGAAATGTCCACTTCACCTGGTGCTCAGAATTATGGAAGAAAGTACTGTCACTAGTCGTGGGCCTCTGTACCACCAGAACTGGCTCTGTGACTTCTTTCAGAGGATCCCACAACATCAGATGGGGCTCACTTTTATTCTGTACTTTATGGGGTTCCCCTTTTTCCTCCCTCCACATTGGAACAAGGGATGACTTACTCTTTAACAAATGTCTGAAGTTGTGCCTTAATTGATCTCTGCGTCTGGTCAAACAGGATCTAGAAAACAGAAGAATTACAGGAAACGTTTAGGTCAATGGACACTTGGAGAAGTCTCTGGTGCAGGTGACCAAAGAAGGGCATGAGCAAAGACTCTTAGGACTGGTAAATGCTGAAGAGCAGCTCAAATGTAAAAGGATTCCCTCCCTGTCTATGCACAATTCCTTCCTGGGGACTTTCAAACCCAAACCCTCTGTTCCATGTTCTGCCCTCTTCTTTCAATGTACCCGATGTGGGCCTCAGAGTGGGGCAGCCATGCTGCTCCCTCCTGGGACACTCTCCCTGTTAGGTGCTGCTGTGGCTGGAAGGGCCCCAGACCTGGACAAAGGTGGGAGAAGATGACAACTGCATAGAACCAGATCTTTAAGAAATAAATATGGGAAATTGGATTTTTTTTTGATCACTCTTCCTTTCACAGAAATGAAAACAAAGCAAAATTAATGGCCTGGCCTCCTCAGGTCTCTTCTGAGAGACTTGCAACCATCTCTGCTCTACCTTTCACCTGACAATGCATGCCTCCAGGGTCCAAGCCTCCCTCCCCAGAGAATACTGCTTGAAAGTTGGCACCTCACTTTATCTAAATGGGCTGGACGTTTGGTTTTCTTTCAGACTGGCAGCAGAGTGGCCATGTGCGGGCAGTCGTGAGCACACTGACTCTCCTTGGGCAGCCCAGCTGGGGACTCGCCATACTAGTGCCAGAATGAGTGGAGATGCCCTCTCAGTGTCAGCCTATCCCAGCCCCAGTGTCCCATGGGGACAAGAGCTCCAAACATGCTGCGATGTCCAGCTTCACAACTGTGACCTCACTAGGTTCTCCTTCCTTCCAAGGCAGCTACTATCATCCTGTTTCATAGGTGGGTAAACTGAGACAGACTCAATGACTCCAAGCTGGGAGTCAAACGCAGGGCCTCCTGACTCCATGTGCAGCACTCTGTTCCCCACCCAGCTGCCTGAGAACCTTCTAGTAGGAATTCAGGACACTGGAAGATGTCTGCCCCAAATCATCAATTTTCATGTCTCTTTTACTGTCCTGAAACTTCAAACAGTTTGGATGACTGGTTCTTTTCAACTCCAAATTTCTGTAAATCCCATTTGCTTGTTTAAGCCAAGATGGCCAAGTAAAGACAGCTTATTCATTCACTTGAGTGCTCCCCAAAGTCCCTCAAAACAATTTAAAAATAATGCCTCAAAATGGATTCTGGAGTGGCAGAACCCAAAAAAGGACAAGATGAAACAATTTTCCAGTCAAAGACAACTGAGAAGGTCAGCAGGAAAGGCCTATCTCATGGTGGTGAGAGTGGACACTATCTAGCACAGGCCACACCCCAGGAATCCAGCAGCAGGCCCTGGGGAAAACTGAACTGGCAGCTGCAGCTTACAGAGCTCTCAGGCCACAGATGGTAGGAGGGTCAGACAACTGGTCAGAAGGAGATTGCAGAGAACCCTCTGCTAACACTGGGTGAATGGCTCTGGTGCACTGCTGGCTCACAGCCCCAGGGTGAGGAGACACATTAGCACATCAGAACACAAGGAGCAGGTCACAGTGCCAGGGTAGAAAAGAGTACCTATGATCACTCACAGGCCAGGCCAGCACTGAGCCCATCTCTCCTTAGATCATACCACCTTGGGAGAATGAACACCTACAGACCCCCAGAACTAGCTCTGAAAAGAGCAGCACAAAAAACCTGAAGCTTGGGGACAGTGCCTGTTCTACTCAACTCAGAGGGACTGACATACACACTCTGTTGGACATAGAAAGCTATCTTACCCTACAAGGAAGTAGGAGCAGATGGGGCTAAGAGGAGGGGAGGGGGGCTAAAAGAAGGGAGGGTAGGAGAAGGCCATAGTCAGAAGGAAGACACTTCTGAGAAGGGACAGGATAAAAGAAGAAAGAGAAAAAGATAAACAGGGCAAAAACAGGATGGAGGGAAATACACAGTAATCTTAACTGTGAAAAAAAATTTATAGTAAGTTTCTCTGATAAAGGCCTCATTTCTCAAATATACAAGAACTTAGTCAAATTTGTAAGAATACATGTTATTCCCCAATTGATGAAGGATATGAAGAGGCAGTTTTCAGATGAAGAAATTAACGCTACCTACAGTTGTTAAGAAAAAATGTTCTAAATCACTACTGATTAGGGAAATGCAAATGAAAATAACTCTGAGGTGTCACCTTATATCCATCAAGTTGGCTAATATGATAGAAAAGGAAAATGCTAAATGTTGGAGGGGATGTGGGAAAACTGAGACACTAATGCCCTGCTGGTGGAGGTGTGAACTGATCCAACCATGCTGGAGAACAATTTGGAATTCTGCCCAAAGGGGTCTAAAGCCACACACAGCCTTCGACCCAGTAACATCATGACTAGGGCTGCATCCCAAAGAGATTTTTAAAAAAATGGAAAAGGACCTGTATGTACAAAAATATTTACAGCAGTTCTTTTTGTGGTGGCCAAGAATTGGAAATTGGGGGATACCCATGAATTGGGGAATGGCTAAGCAAGCTGTGGTACATGATTGTGACAGAACACTACTGTGTGATAAGAAATGACGAGCAGGTAGACTTCAGAAAAACCTGGGAAGACTTAAATGGACTGATGCTGAGTGAGGGGAGCAGAACCAGAACACTGTACACAGTAACAGCAACATTGTAAGATGACCAACTTTGACAGACTTAGGCCTTCTTAGAAATACAATGATCTAAGACAATTCCAAGGGACTCGTGATGTATAACTGTAAAGCCAAGCACAAGCAGCTTTCCAGAGGCCTGGTGTTGTGAACAGCTTTAAGGTTCTGATTACAAAGTATAGTGAACTCTATTTATTCTGTAACAAACTTAGGCAAAACATTCACAGAAATCAAAATACAGCATTCACAATGTTATGGCATAACAACTTTTCACTAAAATGGCCACATGGTTTTCACCAAAGTGGTCAAAGTACAATCATTTAGTAACTCAATCATTTACTAAGTCCTTAATTCAATCATCCTTAAGGAAGGGACACAAAGGACAAAGGTCAAGATTCTCCACCCACCTAGGTCACACTGTCTTAATCTCTTCAATCAAAAAGTCTTCTTTCTTCTTAATTGGAGAAGTCTTTAACTCAATTGTCTAAATGTAAAGGTCAAAGTTCTCCACCCCTAGGCCACAGTAAATCATGATCTTCTCAGTCTGCATTAAATACCCAAGGAGAGGTCTTTTGAGGCAGGCTCTCGGCTTCCATGGTTCCTCTTCTGCCCAAATCTCCCCCACTGTCACCCGAGTTGAACAATATTGCTATTCTTCTCCTCCATTGTAACCATTTTCCCTTGCCTGTTCTCTATAATTTACCCCATTCTGTCTCTCCCCATTTCCTCTCATTATATTCCTCTCTCAGTTACACCTTTTAATTATTATCCCTTCCTATTCAATTGGTCCTGTGCCCTCTATCTATGTATACCTGTACACATATATATTCATATGCCCATATACCCTCCTGTATAGACATATATATATATTCCCTTCAACTATTCTCATTAGTTACAATTATCGTTTTTCCATGTAGGAATGCAAATAGTTCAACTTTGATAAGTTCCTTATGATTTCTTTTCCCTGTTTACCTTCTCATGCTTCTCTTACTTCTTGTATCTTACTATCAAATTTTCTATTTAACTCTGGTTTTTTCATCATGAATGCTTGAAAGTCCTCTATTCCACTGAATGACTATATTCTCCCCTGAAACATGATACTCAGTTTTGCTGAGTAGGTGATTCTTGGTTTTAATCCCAGCTCCTCTGACCTCCAGAATATCATTGCAAGCTCTTCAATCCTTCAGTGTAGAAGCTGCCAGATCCTGTGTTATCCTGATTGTGTTTCCACAATATTCAAATTGTTTCTTCTTGGCTGCTTGTAATATTTTCTCCTTGATCTGGGAACTCTGGAACCTGGCTATAATATTCCTAGGAGTTTTCTTTTTGGGATCTTTTTCAGGGGGTGATCGGTGGATTCTTTCAACTTCTATTTTGCCCTCTGGTTCTAAAATATCAGGGCAGTTTTCCTGGAAAATTTCTTGAAGGATGATTTCTAGGTTCTTTTTTTTTTATCATAGCTTTCAGGTAGTCCAATAATTTTTAAATTATCTCTCCTGGATCTATTTTCCAAGTCAGTGGTTTTTCCAATGAGATATTTCACATTGCCTTCTATTTTTTCATTTGTTTGGATCTCTTTTATAGTATCTTGATTTCTCAAAAAGTCACTAGCTTCCATTTGCTCCAGTTTAATTCTGAAGGAACTATTCTCTTCAGTGAGCTTTTGAGATTCTTTTTCCATCTGGCAAATTCATCTTTTCAAGGCATTCTTCTCCTTGTTGGCTTTTGAGCCTCTTTTCCCATTTGAGTTAGTCTATTTTTTTTTTTTTTGCCTTTTGGAGGGCAATTGGGGTTAAGTAACTTGCCCAAGGTTACATGGCTAGTTTTTTTGGGGTGTGTGTGTGGGGGGGGGGGTGTTGTGTCTGAGGCTGGAACCAAACTTGGGTCCTCCTGACTCCAGGGCCTGCGCTTTACTCACTGTGCCACCTAGCCACCCCGTGTTAGTCTATTTTTTAAGATGTTATTTTCTTCAGTCAGGTTTTTGACTCATTTTATAATTTTATTGCATCATTCTCAATTTCTCTTCCCAATTTTCCCTCCACTTCTCTTATTTGGTTTTCAAAATCCTTCTTAAGTTCCTCTATGGCCTGTAAGCAGCTTATTCTTTTCTTGGAAGCTTTTGGTGCAGGAGTTCTGACTTCACTGTCTTCTTCCTGTTCCATGCTTTGATCCTTTTTGTCCCCAAAAAAGGAATCCAGAGTTGGACCATTGTGCGTGCCTTGCTTCCCTTGCTTGCTCATGTTGCCACTAAATTACTTGACTTTTGAGTTATTTGCCACAGTAGAACTCTGCTTCCAGAGAAGAGAGCTTTGTCCCAAATCACTGGGGTTTTTGCAGCTGCCGGAGCTATTAGTTGGGTGCCTTCTCTGAAACCTCCACATGCTCTCACTCACTGATCACACACCCCAGGACCTCTACCCTAGACAGCAATCCAGATCCAAGCAGGTTAAAGCAAGAGTGATTACCCCCTCAGATTGGTCGCTTGGTCCCTCTACAATCTGCAGGCCAAGAGCTCTCAAGCAGCCACACGGCGGCAGCTGCCCAGCCACGGCTACACGGCCAGGGAGCCTCAGTCGCTTCTCCCTCCAGGGGTAGAGGTCGGACCACACTGCTGGACTCCCTGTTCCCAAAGTTCACACTAACCTCTCACTTTGTCCTTAGCATCTATGGGTTGATAATTTTGGAAATGGCCACAGCTGCTGGTGATCTACTCTCCCAAAGTCCCTCTAGCCGGTGGCTGTTTGTGGCCACCCTGAGGCTCAAATCTTGGGCTTATGTGGGGCTGGGTTCTGCTCCCAGAGGACTGTGATGGCCCCTTCCTACTGGCCTGCCAGGCTGTCTTTAGTGGGAGCTTAGTTTCTCTCTGTCACTCTGTGGGTTCTATAGATCTAAAGTTTGTTTAGAGTCATTTTTTACATGTATTGGAGGAGGTAGAAGCGGGAGCTGCGCAGAAGTCCTGTCTCTACTCTGCCATCTTGGCTCTGCCCCACCAAAAACAAACTCTTAACTATATCCAATAAATATGAAAAATATTCTCTTATTTGCGTCTCTAATTAATTTTTTTCCTTGTAAATTTATTTTTAGTTTACAACATTCAGTTCCATAAGTTTTTTGAATTCCAAATTTTCTTCTTTCCAGGTTATTATGAAGTCCATCTGCTCCTAATTTCTTGTTTAGCCATTCCCCAATTGATGGGTGTGCCCTTGATTTCCAATTCTTTTCCACCACAAAAATATTTTTGTACATATGGGTCCTTTTCCCATTTGTATGATCTCTTTGGGATACAGCCCTAGAAGTGGTATTGCTGGGTCAAAGGGAATGTATATTTTTATAGCCCTTTGGGTATAGTTCCAAATTGCTCTCCAGAATGGTTGGATCAGTTCACAATTCCACCAACAATGCATCACCATTCCAATTTCCCACAGCTTCTCCAGCATTTATAATTTTCCTGTTTTGTCACATTAGCCAATCTGACAGGTGAAATGTTCTGATTTGCATTTCTCTAATCAACAGTGATTTAGAGCATTTTTTCATATGATTATAGATGTCTTTAATTTCTTCCTCTGAAAACTGCCTGTTCATATCCTTTGACCATTTATCAATTGGGGAATGACTATAAATTTGATTCAGTTCTCTGTATATTTTAGAAATGAAACCTTTAGGGGCAGCTAGGTGAAGCAGTGAATAGAGCCCCAGAGTTCAAATTTGGCCTCAGACACTTAACACTTACTAGCCGTGTGACCTTGGGCAAGTCACTTAATCCCAATTGCCCTGCCTTCTCCCCCCAAAAAGGAAAAAAAAAAAGAAATGAGGGCTTTATCAGAGACACTGGTTGTAAAGATTCTTTCCAAGTTTTCTGCCTCCCTACTAATCTTAGTTGCACTGGCTTTGTTTGTACAAAAACTTTTCAACTTAATGTAATCAAAATTATCCATTTTGCATTTTGTAATGCTCTATATCTCTTGTTTGATCATAATTTCTTCCCTTCTCCATAAATCTGACAGGCAAACTATTCCTTGTTCTCCCAGATTGCTTATAGTATCAGCCTTTATATCTAAATCATTAACCCATTTTGACTTTATTTTGGTACATGGTGTAAGATACTGGTCTATGCTGAGTTTCTGCCATACAATTTTCCAGTTTTCCCGGAAGTTTTTGTCAAATAGTGAGTTTTTATCCTAGACATGAATTTATTTATATTTAGATCTTCAACCCATTCAGACCTTAATATGGCATATGGTGGGAGACATTGGTCTAACCCTAAAATTTCTGCCAGACAGCTTTCCCAATTTTCCAGGACTTTTTGCTGAATGGTGAATCCATACTCCAACATTTGAAGTTCTTGGGTTTATCTAACACCATACTACTATATTCAGTTGTTTCTGGGGTCTGTATACCTAATTTTTTCCCACTGGTTGCCTTTTCTATTTTTTAACCAGCACCAAACAGTTTTGATGATTGCAAATAATTTTGATGATTAAAATGACTGGCACATTTAAAAATCTTCCTGATCTCTTTAAAAGGGTTCTATTCCTTCCAGACTCTTTTTGAGGAGCAGGAGAAGGCAGCTAAATGACCCATACCTGACTTCCTAAAACAGAAGACAAAAGTCTGTTTCCTGAGTTCTTCCAACTTGCACATATTCATTTAAAGACCCAAATTCAATGTCAAGTTACAGCATCTTATGGAATCAAAAGAACCTTCACCATTCTTAAATCCTCACAACTTTCACCATGTCTTTCAAATTAATATCTTGATATCAACCTGATAGACTTGATTTCTACCCACATTATTTTTTAGTGAATTTTGTATCTTGTACTATGATGTACTTGGGAAAGAAGACTAGATAACCAAACTTCTGCAGTCCAAATGAGCCAATCCTGTGACAGATTTACTTGGATCACAAAAGCCATTTGCTCTTTTTAAGCAGAAGAAATGTATTACAAATGGGTGGCCAATGGGAGAAGGCTGACTTCAATGGCTTCCAGAAGAACTCACCAAATTCCATCAGGCATTTTTGGTTGGCCTTAGCCAAGAATCCATCAGGAAACCTCAGCTGACTGGCAAAGCTCTCACTGAAGCAAGTTACAAAGGAGCCTAGAACCTATCACTACTTAGAACCTCAAGAAGTCACTCATGATGTCACAGAAACCCCTAAGTTCCAGACAAACAAGTCGCCTATTCCAAATGTCTTCAAAGTCAATTTGAGATCACTGGACATACAACCTTCTTTGAAAACAGCCTACTGTCCTAGATTCTAACTATATTATTAGAGCTTATCTAGTAGTAAAAGTTCAAACATAAGGCTAGGTATAGCCCAGAAGGATTTAAAACCAACCCTCCTATGGGTTAGTAATAAGCCTGAAAATGGGAGAGTGACTTCCTGCAACCCACCAACTGGTACTGGATTCCCACTGAGCACAGCACCAAAATGGTCATAAGAGTGCCCAGTCTGGGGTGGCTAGGTGATGCTGTAAGAGTGCCAGCCCCAGAGTCGGGAAGACCTGGAATTGGTTCCGGCCTCAGATACTTAACACCCACCCCCACACACACACACACACACACACACACACACACACAAAAAAAAAAAAAAAACCTGGCTGTGTAACCTTGGGCAAGTTACCTAACCCCAATTGCTTTTAAAAATAAGAAAAAGAGTGCCCAGTCACTGTTACTGCTTGTAACTTGTTGAATCCAACTCAATCATGGTCCAATTTTTAACTAATGCCCCTTGACCTGGAAATGGTGCTATGTTTATTTTAGAACCAGGAATGATGGGTGGGAGTTGCAAAGAGGTGACTTGAGGCTTCATGTTGGTGAAAACTTCCTAACAATTAGAGCTATCTCTAGTGGGACAGGCTTGTTTCTGAAGATGGTGGGTTCATGGGAAGGCTATGAGCAAAGGCTGGCTACACTGGGGCTTCTCATGTCAATCAAGCAATAAGCAAGTGCTATAAGGTACCAAGAGTCCCTGCCCACAAGGCACTTACATTCTAATGCGGAAGGCAGCATGTAAATAAATGGGTACATACAAAATGTAGACAGAATAAATGCAAGGTAATCTTGGAAAATGGGGAAAGACCTCGTCCAGTAAGTGGCACTGGAGTTGAGTCTTGAGGAAGCCAGAGATGCCAAGAGGTGGAGATAAGGGGATAGTGAGTAAGAAGGTAAGACATGGCTAGTCGTGTACAAGGGGCTGCATGTGGACTGGTCTGGCTGGAATAATGGCAAGGTAAGAGCAGGCCAGGCTATGAGGTACTTTAAAAGTGAGGGCACTTCATATTCAAAGCCAGAAGGAATATGGGGGTCACTGGAGCTTACTAAAGTGAGAGAGGTGGCAGGTAAAGCTAAGTTTTAAGAAAACCCATTTCACTGTTGAGTTAAGGATAGAGCGTAGTGGGGAGAGCCTCTCATCTCTCATTTCTGTGATTCTACTGTTTTAAACAAAAGCCAAGGGTCCTAACTGTTTCACAATTAACCTAGAAAACTTGACATTTTTCCAGAATTTGATCCTGTCTGAAACAGTACAATTAACTGCAAAGTCGACTACTGTGGACACGGCAATCACATGGGTCAGAGATACTGTGTTGGTTTTCTGACCTTTCAAAAGCAGGGTGAATGACTCCTCCTGGGGAGGGCCTTCTTTTAATCCAGGATGTTTCTTTGGCTTACTTTCCCTTACAGACAATCCTGGGGTACAGCAGAAAGGGCAATGGACGTCAAGTCAGAGGGTCTGAAACCCACGCTCAGATTCTTTAACGGTCAGACCTTGTGTGAGTCAGTGACTTCTAGGGGCCCCAGTTTCTGCTTCTGTGACTCCACTACGTTCCAAGCACTGAGCAGAACAGTGCTAACACATACCTCCTTCCCAGGGATGTGAGGATCGAACGAGATCCTAGAAAAGCGCCAGGAGAGCTAGTCTTATTATGTACACTACACAGACACATCTGCATGTATCTGTGTGCCTATACAAACACAGACAGAAAATAATCACAAAGATTGTAGACAACATCTACTCTCTCCCTAGAAGTGTGCCTACAATCTTGTTTGTTTGTTTGTTTGTCTGGGAGGGCAGTTGGGGTTAAGTGATTTGCCCAAGGTCACATGTGTTAAATGTCTGAGGTCGAATTTGAACTCAGGTCCTCCTAATTCCAGGGCCGGTGCTCTATTCACTGCACCACCTAGCCATCCCATGCCTACAACCTTTATGATTCCGTGTGCTATGAGAGTCTAGCACTACTGAAAGGAGGTGTGATGCCATGGCTTTCTCTGTCCACTAGGACTTTCTATTCCCTAATGTCATCAGGCTCCACTGCAGCAAGGGAAACCCTGTCTCATTCCCCAATCACTGATTTGCCCACTCATGACAGCAACTCTTCCAAACCCTTCAAGCCTTCCTGGGGCCTCCACTGGCTCCTATCTCCCCACCCCCTCAAGTGATGGGCACAGCTCCAATTATTTCACTGAGAAGACAGAGGCCATCGAAGGGAGCTCCCCTTTCTCCCCTACTCCTCGTCTCTCATCATTCAGACTTCTTCCCCCACCATCTCCTCCTTCACTCTGGTCTCTCTTAAGGAGGTGGCCAATCTTACATGGATCCCATCTTCTCCATCTGACTGTTCCCTCTACTATCCTCACACCCTCTCTCATCTTTCACTTTCTATGTACCAGCTCCTTCCTTGCTCTCCACAAACACACCCAAGTCCCCCAGCCTCAGAAAATCCAATCTTGACCTTCCCACCTCAGCCAGCTATCACCCTCGAGCTCTCCTCTCTTTCTTGGCTAAATGCTTCCCAAAGGTTATGTACAATCAGTGCCTCTGTTTCCTCTCCTCTAGCTTCATTCTAAATTCTCCACAACCTAGCTTTCATGCTCCTCCCTCGACTGAACCACTGAAACCACTCTCTCCCAAGGCCCTGCATCTGGTCTTTCCACAGCCCTTGTCCTCCCAGCTGCTCAGCAGCCTCACACAGTTGTGCCCTCTTCTCCCTCAGTTTTCATGGTCTCGCTCTCTCCCCATTCCCCTCCTCCCTTCTTGGTCTCCTCTGCTGGATCTTTCTCCAGGTCCCGCACACGGGTGGTCCCCAAGGCTCCCTCCTGGGCCTCCTTCACTCCTCCTTCCCTATGATGTCACAGATCAGCTCATCAGCTCTACAAAGCTGACTCTGGGGTGCACGGATCCAGCCCCAAGCCCCAGCCTCACATCTCCAGCTCCATCTTGGACATCTCAAACTAGACGTCCCATAGACAAACCTCACCTATCAGAAACAGACCTTCTCCTCTTCCCAGCTTCTCTGCTATGGCAAGGACACTGCCCTCCTCCCAATCACCCAGACTCACAAGCTCACGGTCCTTCTTGCTTTCTCTCTGTAATTCATTACATATATACTCCCTGGTGCCAAGTCTCATCATGACTGCCTTCCCATGTCTCCTCGATGGCCCCACACAGGCACCAGCTCAGTTCAGGCCCTCACTGCCCACTGACGGGCTGCCTGACACAAGTCTCTTCCCCACTCAGGCACCAAAAGGATTTTCCTAAAGTGCAGGTTGGACCACTGTTCCCACCCCTGCCACTCACCCACTCCAGTGGTCCCCTAGGGCCTCCAGGCACATCTGCAAGCTGCCTGGCATTTGACCCTCCTTGGTCCCTTCCTTCCTCCCCACTTGGGTCACCACCTGCCTTTCTGGTTGCTCACACAGGACACTTCATCTCTGGACTGTGCCTTTTTCCTGGCTGTCTTCCAGGCCTGCAACATTCTCTAGCTTCCTTCGAGACTTAGCCTACATTGTACCTTCCCAGGTCCCACCCCCTACTGTTAGCTCTTCCCACCCCCTAGGCTGCCTCCCATCCATTCCCTCAGTCTTTGCCTCTCACACAAACCTAGTAGCCTGCATGTGGTGTCCCCCATCAGACTGTGCTCCCTGAGGGCAGGAGCTTATGTTACCTTCCTTTGTACGCCTGGTGCCTGCCACAGAGATGCCAGTTAACTGACTGACTAGGCCAATGCTTTAAAAGGTTTTAAAAATTGTTATGCCCTTGGCAAACATTAACACGTTTCCATAGAAAAAGAAGAGGAAAAAAACCCCAGAGGCTTATAGATACAGTATTGTCCAAGGCTTTCATTTTACAGACAAGGAAACTGAGGCTCAGAAATGTGCCCAGGGTCACACTAGAATTCAGGCCTTCATGATTCCAATCCTAGCACTTGACCTAGTGGGTCACCTCTGGTTTTTCCAAGGTCCCCCATCTGCCCCCACACAGGGAGCCAAAGAGGTCATCAAAAAGAGAGTGCAGAGAATGAAGAAAAAAGGACCCAGGATATGGCCTGGAGGAACGTTCTCCCAGAGAGAAGGAAGGAACAGAAACTGCCTCCCCAAAAGTAAGTCTTAACAAGCAATTTATTTCCTGAGACTCTGACTAAAAAGAGTTAAGAAAATAAAATTAAAGAATTAAAAAATCAGAATTTTTAGGAGAAAAAAAATAAAATGTCTATTTTTCACCTGCCAAAGCACAAGCTGTTCATACTCCTTGCGCTTACTTAGGAATAAACATAGAAACAAAAAAATATTTAAGTGACAGCCATTCTAATTAAGTAAAAATATAAATTAAAAAAACCCTGACCAATGTATAGGTTATATCCTAAAAAAGTTTGAGTGTTGTGGCAGATAGGTGGCACAGTGAGTAAAGCGCCGGCCCCAAAGTCAGGAGGACCCGAGTTCGGTTCCAGCCTCAGCCACTTAACACCCACAAAAAAACTAGCCATGTAACCTTGGGCAAGTTACTTAACCCCAACTGCCCTCCAAAAAGCAAAAAAAAAAAAAAAAAC
>NW_027185759.1:1686358-1702599 GCF_028583685.1 Petaurus breviceps papuanus | reverse complement strand
ATGTAACCTTGGGCAAGTTACTTAACCCCAACTGCCCTCCAAAAAGCAAAAAAAAAAAACTTTGAGAGTCAAATTTTACAAGTAAAATGTTAAATGAAATTTTCTTTAACATTCAGACAAGGGAGGGCATTACTTCTGGGGGAATAAATGCCCCACCACTCTAAAGCACAGTAAAGCAATATAACAAGGTTTTATAGACAAAAATGATGAAATGCTCCTTTTTTAAAGCAAAGTCCTCCCAAGCCAGCAAATGAAAGGGCAGTATTTTTATCGGTCTGCCTCCTCCCCCAACCAACTCACTACATTAGATCCCAAATCAAAGGCAGAGGAGGAAAAGAAGCCTATGAGCAGCCACAGAAAATTCCACCTTCGTCTTCTCAATGGCCTCCTCCTTCCTCAACTGCGAGACTTGTACATCACTAAGGGATTTTGAGGAGAATTTTGCTGAGTTATTCATGCCTTGGTTACTGGCAGTACTTACTGTGTGAAAATTGATCATTTCCTGAAGACTTTCAGAAAATTTGGTCAAGCTTGTCTGCAAAAGAGAAAAATCAGGATAAAATCCATTCATTAAGCAAAGGGAAGGGGAGAAACATTTATAAAGCACCTACTATTAGCCCAGCACTGGGCTAAGTACTTAGTTTTGTTTTGTTTTGTTTTTTAACAGATATTATTTCATTTTTATCATTAATAGCTAAAGGAGAGACACAGACACTTGTGGCCCAACTGTTACTGCTCACTGAAGGGGAGGTCTCACAAAGGCGGCCATCAGCGTGGTGAAAGTGGAGGAGCCTGGAGCAAGGTGCCTGGAACAAGGTGCCCAGCAGGCCTCTCGCTCTGTTCTCAGCACTTTCACTGCCTCGGATGAGGCCTGCACTGGCCCATCATGGAGTCTGACCTCCACCGTACTGCAGGGGAAAGTCCCCCACCTGCCAAGACTCTGCACTTTTATGAGGCTGAACTGAAACGAAGCTCACAGTAGAGTCAGGAAAAGCCAACCCCACTTTGGGCCAGGCACATCTGACCAGAATATGTGGTCATCTAGAAGGAGATCACCCCTTTTGTCCCCATGTGAGAAGGTCACAAAATTACCCAAGAACTTGCTGGGGGGTTGGAGTCATGGATTCCAAGTCCCATCTCTGAAAATACTTGGGCCTCGGCTTCCTCACATGTAAAATGGAGGGGGTGAAGAGAAACAGACACAAGGTCCCAGGGGACTGGGGCTGTACCACCTGAGTCTTTGGCTCGAAACCCCAAAGGACCAGCACCACTGCACACAAGGGCCCAAGGACCAGAATGCACCCTTGGTTACTAGACTTCTGAAATCTTCCACCACCTTTTCAAACCCTTGTTTTCCTAACAATACTCACCTCCACTACAGCATCTTTACTAGAATACTGGGCCAAGTCTCGAATTCCATTCACAAACTGCTTATTTGCGACACAAAAGGCTTTTCCAGTATCAATCATCACAATACAAAGTTTCACAAGCTGAAAAAGGGAAAACGTCTCAGTTTTACAACTCCTTCACATAGGGGAGTTCCAACATCTTATGTGCATCACAGAAGGAAGCTCACTTGGCTTCATCATCAAATAAATAAAATGACTAGCCAGTCCCCAGGAGCAGCTGCAGCCCCTTTCAAACGCACCCCCAGATAGGATCTATTAAGGACAAGACCAAGGACAAATCCGATGCGCACAGAGCAGGAGCCAATCCCAAACTGGCCAGGCAGAAAACCTCCAAGGCTTCTCTCAAACGCTGCCTGCTTCTTCCCTCCTCATAATCCAGACCGGCCCAAAAGATGCTGCCTAGAAGTCATGTGCAAAGCACTGCTAAGCAGACACGGAACAAAAGACTGAGGCAGAGCCGGCTGTTTCCACCAATGGCAAGTGATTAGCGGCAAGAGTTTCAAAACAGAAAGGTGAATCAGAGAAGTGAACTGCTGCCCCAATTACTGGGCTAAGACCCACTGCTGGGAAAACTGGAAATGAGGGTTAAATCAGTATCTCCCACCATACACCAGAGTAAGCTTCAAATGGATATTAGGCCTAGACAGAAAAGATCACATCCTCGACAGGTTAGAGAGGATGACAAGAAATAAAATGGACAATTTTGATTAAATAAATTCAAAAGCTTTAGCACAAAGTCAATGAAAATTAAAATGGAAGGAAAACAGTTAACTGGGAGGAAAAATCTTTGAAGCAAACAAAGGTCTAATAGCCAATTATATGTAGGGAATTGCTACAAATGAAAACAAACAAGAACCATTGCCATATAGATAAACAAAGGATATCAAGGGAAGAAATCCAAATGATCAATGGTCATATGAGAAAACTCTCCAAATCACTAACAATGGTATTTAACCATTGTTTAACCACTAACAATGGTATATAACCAATTAAAATAATTGATGTTGCACCTGAAATCCATCAAATTTGCAAAGATGGACAAAAAAAGGAGAATGGCAATTGCTGGAGGAGGTGTGGGAAGAAAGGTACTTGGATGCATTGTTAGTAGAATTGGTTCAGTCATTCTGCAAAGTGATTTAGCGCTAGACTCATTGACAGAGGCAGCTGGGTAGGGCAATGCATAAAGTGTTAGGCCTGGAATCAGGAAGACCTGAGTACAAATCCAGCCTCACACTTAGCTTTGTAATCCAGGATAAGTCACTTAATTGTTATTTGCTTTTGCTTCTGCTTCCTCCACTGTAAGAGAAGCATAATAACCACACCTTCCTCAAAGAGTTAGTGTGAAGATCCAACGAGATCTTCTTTGCCAAGTGCCTAGCACAGGGTGGCAGCAAGTAGGTGCTGGAGAATGTCAGTCATCATTACTACTGCTCCTGTCCCCTTGCCCTGATACCATTTAAAGTATTTAATACAAAGAGGCCAACAAACCAAGAGGGAGAAGAAGCACGTGTCCCACATATCTATATGAGTGCTTTTGTTTCAGCAAAGTGGGAACCACCATCACCTGGGGAATGACTGAACAACTGATGTGACTGGAATGTCTGTTTTTATTATTTTGTGAGGTTTGGGGTTGTTTTTTATTTTTTATTTTTTATTTTATTTTATTTTTTTTAAGCAATCGGGGCTAAGTAACTTGCTCAAGGTTACACGGCCAGTTATTTCTGGGTGTGGTGCTGAGTGTCTGAGCCCGGGATTCGATCTCCAGGTCGTCCCAACACTGGAGCCGGTGCTCCTACTCGCTGAGCCACCTGGCCGCCCCTAAGCAATTGGGGTTAAGTAACTTGCTCAAGGTTACACGGCCAGTTATTTCTGGGTGTGGTGCTAAGTGTCTGAGCCCGGGATTCGCTCTCCAGGTCTTCTCAACACTGGAGCCGGTGCTCTTACTCGCTGTGCTACCTGGCCACCCCTGGGGTTGTTTTTTAAAGAAAATAGGCAGTTTTTGAAAAAAGAAAAAGGTTACATTTGCCTGCTATCCAACACTTCCAATCAAAAGGAAACACTAAAAAGTAAAAGAGAGGGAGCAAGCTGCCCATATATAATCCACACAAGGAGATGGAAACCCTGCACAGAGAGTCACAACATCGTGTGACTGGTAGCAAAGTCCTCCAGAAGTCCATGTGGCCAACTCTGAGAAAGGAGCAAAGCACCTGAGTCAAGAGCCTCAGACGGCTCCATGCTAACGCATCGAGGATGGGCAGCAAGCCACGTGAATCTGACCCCATGATGAAAGGAGGCCGACTGAATTTCACAGGTGTCACTGAGTCAGGGCAGAAGGGGCACCTGGAAAGAAACAGGACTCTAGAAAAGCACATCACATTCAAGAGGACAGGGACTGGCCCAAGGTGGGGCAGGGAGCATCACTGGGGATTGAGAAATCAGAGCCCCAAGGAAATCCAGGAAGTCAGAGGAGAAGCATGGTGGGAGTCGAGTGTGTGGAGGGAAATGCAGGCAAGAAAGAGGCCAGGAACATCAGAAGCTTGGCAGAGACGCATGATCTAGGAAAAGGGACTTCAACTGCTTAGACTTTGTGGGAGAGCTCTCTCTTACTTGGTCCAAGCAGCACAGCTAATAACAACGTCCAAAGACACAGGAACCGAGGAAGGAAACTGATGTCGTGGACAGGAATCTCATCACCAAGGAAGACTTGGTAACTGAGGAATAACTGACAGGAACACAGGGGGAAAGGGTCATTCCATCATACAATCTGTGATGGGGGCAAAAGGCAAAACTGGACATAATCTGACGTGCACTCGAGATTTGGGAAGAGCAGATTTCAAAGAATAAGTCTGGACTTATGGACTAAAATCCTACCAGGGAAGTGAGCCCAGGAGGGAAGAATATAAAGTTCTTAAGAATAAATTCTGAAGATACAAAGAGAAATAATTCTGATGAGGAGGAAAAAGAGTTTTCTAAAGAGACCAATGTTGATACACTGGAAACTCATTAATCAACTTAGCTTTTTAAAAGCCAGAGAACATGGAAGGAATAATAACATCAAAAATCACAATAACTAATCTTCATATAGTACTTGGAGGAGAATGTACCAAGGAAAGTTCAACTGAAAAAGCCAGATGGAGTCAGGAGCCAGAGAGCAAAGCAGGAGGGCCCAACAGAGCTTAGGAAGCAATAGAAGGGTAGATGGTCCCCAAAAATTGCTGCTGGAAAGGAAGTGTTAGACCCAAGGGCTAGAGTGGGGCCACTTCAGCTCAGGAAGGGGTAGGGACAGATGGGTCGGCATCTAGACAAGAGCCAGGTAGGAACTGGGAAATGGGGCTCAGCGCACAGGAGAGAAATGGTTCCTTGAGGTCCCCTCTGGCAGCCAGGTGCCAGAGGAGGGGTAGGTCCCTGGCTCCCTGTGGCTGCTCTTGTACTATAAGCCCCAGGAGGACAGAAGCTGTATCTTAGCTAATCTTTTTATTTGGACACAAAGCTCAGCACAGCACTCTCATTCCAGCTGGTACTTAATAAGCATTTTTTGGTACGAACACTATCATTGGTATGTTATTAACCTCAGGAATATTCTGAGTCTCTAGACAATAATTAAGAAGAAATTCAAAGGCAAGATCAGAGAAACCACCAGCAATACAAAGACCAGGAATCAGCAAACGCTTTCCCTGGACACAGAAGCTGAATGTCTAACGATTTATTCATAGCCATGACCATTTCTCGCAAAGTTACTAAAAACAAAAAGTCACAGATAGGAAACAAACTTTTTCCTAACTACATAACTGTGTGAAACTGGGTGAAGCCCAGACGGAACCTTACATTACTAACATAACTGTTCAACTATCTGATTATTTGACAACAGAGAATTCTGGCTGCCATCTTGTGGGATCAGTGTCAATAGCCCCCCCAGCATCTCCCAGGAGTCTATGATAACACTGAAGATGAGGATGGCTAATCTTTGCTTACAGATCTTCAACATCTGTGGATGGTGAGGGTAAGTCTGAGTGGACTTACCTTATCAAGCTTGAGTTCCAATTCTGCCACGTCTCCTTCCACCTCTTCCAAAGCAGCCCTGCAAAGGTTACCATAAAAACACAATTCAGATGCTTTCACTCCCCAGCCCAGTCAGGGGACTAGGAGACCAAAGAGCAAGCTCTTGGCTGCAAAGGTCCCTGGGATACAGGAAGGCCCCAGTTTGGGCCATGCAGGGAAGTGAATAGGATGATTTGACAAATGAGATTGAGATTCTGTGTAACCCAATCTCTTCCAGAAAGGGGGTCTCTGCTGGCACAGGGGGGCACTGCAATCAGATGCTGACCCTGGCCCAGGACATTCTTATCACATTCTGTTTCTGTTCCTTTTCTGGTTGGACCAGCCCTAGAACCTCATAAGCTCCCAGGGAAAGTTCTGTCCCTCCATGCAGGTCAATTTATAGGCATAAAAACAGAAGTCTGAGGAATTCAACCTCTTAAATAACAAGTAAATTACTGGATAACAAAAGCATTGCTGGCAAAAAGAGAAAAGGGCCCTTATCGCTTCTTGGAACAGAGCATCAGCAATACTCCTCTGGGGACCTCCTGGGACCTTAAGAAGCTGAGTCATCTGCTCTCCCAACCATCTCATAGTTGAGGGAAGGAGAAAAAGAAAATGAGAAAAGGGAAGCAGCAGAGGTAGAAGCCGAGGGGGGAAATCCTACCTTACACAGACATAGGACAATGAACTTCCAAACAAAATGGGCAGATGGGTAAAGTAACTGAGCACCTAATGTAAAGACCAATACTGGACAGTGGAACTGAGGGCATTAAAGACAAACTTTCTACTAGAAAATGAAAATCTCTACTTGGGAAAGCTCATAAGAAAAAAGTCTGACTGCCTTGTCTTGTTCTGATACAGCACAAAAACACCCTTCCTCACACACATGAGACGCAACCGTAATTTTCCAAGTTGCTTCTTCTGGTCCCCAATCCCCTTGCACGTGTGGGTTTCGGCAGACACAGAAAGGGCCTCAGGCAGAGGCCATGAGATACGCCAAAGGCAGAGCTGGAGACTTCAGCCTGTTCATGAAAATGCAGCAGCAACCCAAGCAGCAGCAGACCAATACACGAGGAGGTAGATTTGATGTCCCTCCCAGGCCTGCAACCTGGATCTCCGGGGTCTGGCTTATTCCAAAGAAACAGGCCAAGGAAAGGAGGTGGCTGGGGCCATCAGATGGACTGAAGGACACTCCTGTGAGGAAATACAGGAAGCACAGCAGAAAAAGCACAAAGGATGCTGATCAGTGGAGGGAGAAAGAGAGTGCTAGAGAGTGCTGGACACAAGCACTCAAGAGGCATTTTCCATTTGGATGCGTTCCAAAGAAGGAGGAAGAAAATGGGGAAATTCTACTCTGCGTAATAGGAATTTGGCTCCGGGTAACGAAATCCCCAGCTTCTGAAAGCACTGATAAATGGATACACTGAACACTCATTGGCAGTGATACATCAAAAAGCAGGGCAGAGACAGGGAAGGCTCTCTGGGATTGGAAAGGAGCAAATGAAAAGAAGAAACGCGAGCTCAGATTCTAGGTGCAAGTGTGCTTGGCAGATGGCCAGTAAACTCTGAGAAAGGCCAACTAAGGAAGTGGCCGGTGACTGTCCAGAAAAGCCTCCTCACCAGGAAGAGCTCAGGACGGAGGAATCGCCAGCTGGCGGAGCTCCCCATGACTTTCACAGAGTCTCTGCTAACAACTTCAACTCCTGGGGAAGAGATGGAGGGCTGTGAGCCAGCTAAGGGCACCCAAAAGGTCTGAAGAATTGGAGCTTAGCCTTTGAGGGCCCCATGGCCACTTGGAGAAGGTCTCCAGTGGAGGGGCCCAGGGATCTATGCTGGCCCTGGGTTTCGTACTTAGCATTCTTATCAGGGACATTTTACAGGTGGCCTCAAGCTAAGAGAGAGATGAGTTCACTGGATGACAGCCTAAAAAGCGATCATTCAGATGACAAGCATTTATTAAGCACTGACTACATGCCAGGCGCCATACTGACTGCCAAGAACACGGATAGGCAGCGTTTAGGCTGAACCTTCCTCACTACGGGTAAGGAAAATCATTGGAGTGAGAAAGTCTGCTAGAGGATGAGCTCTTTTCCCCATTCACTTTAGTGGGGGTGGGGAGGGTCACAAAGCAGTAGGCACTGAGTGACACTGGCAGTGGCAGTGGCAGCCACATGAGCAGCTCACGAACAAGCTCACCAGGGATCCAATGGTGAAAACTGAGGATCTGCTGTCCTGCTGAAGGCCATGGGGCCCCTGGAGAAGCCAATCTGGAAAGAGCATCAGAGTGCAAGGAGCCCGCAGGCAAGTAGAACAGCGTCAAAATCACTAACACAGATGTCCTGTGAAAAGCTACACAGTATGAAACATTTCCATTAGCTGAATCATATTTCACATGCACTGAGTAAGTGCCTTTTAAAAAATCCTTTTTATAAGGTGATGCCCCACTAATGTATTCAGTAAATCAGGGGCCCAAATATACCAGCACCAAAAATAATGTGAGTCTGAGGGCACTGAAAGCTGGCTGCAGAGACAGGAAGTCTGGTGTGAATTCTAGTCCTTTCACAGTCACATCCTTGGTTACATCCTTCATTCTCTTCATTTAAAATAATAAAGAGGAGGTGGATGCCAAGATGGCAGCGTAGAAGCAGGAAAACTCCATGTGCTCCCCCCATAACCACCTCAAATACCTATAAAAAATGACTATAAACAAACCTTAGGGCTACAGAAAACACAGTGACAGAGAGAAACAAATCTCCTGCTGAAGGCAGCCTGGCAGAAAAGGTCCATTGCAGCGTGCTAGGAGCAGAGCCCAGACCTGTGAGCCCAAGGTTTTAGTCCCTGGGCGGCCACAACCAGCTGTAGCTGGAGGGACTTCGGGAGAGTGGATCACCAGTAGCTGTGGCAATTTCCAGAATTATTAACCCAAAAATGCCAAAGACAAAGTGAGAGGTCAGTGTGTACTCTGAGAACTGGGGGTCTGGGAATGCAGTCCAGCCTCTGACCCTGGAGGGAGAAGCAGCTGAGGCGTGGAGGCGTAGTGGCTGCTTCGGAGCCCTTGGCCTGCAGATTACAGGGGAACCAAGTGACATTCCAATGGATAATCACTATTGCTTTAACCTGCTTGGATCTGGATCACTGTCTAGGGTGGAGGTCCTGGGGTGTATGACCAGGTGCCAGAGCCAATGGAGGCTTCAGGGAGGGCACCCAACTAACAGCTCTGGCAGCTGAGAAAACGCCAGTGATTTGGGACAAAGCTCTCCTCTCTGGAAGCAGAGTTCTACTGTGGCAAAAAGCTCAAAAGTCAAGTACTTGAGTAGCAACATGAGCAAGCAAAGGAAACAAAGCAAGCACAGCGATCCGACTTTAGATTCCTATTTTGGGCACAAAAAGGATCAAAGCATGGAACAGGAGGAATGCAATGAAGTCAGAACTCCTGCACCAAAAGCTTCCAAGTAAAGAAGAAGCTGCTTATAGACCACAGAGGAACTTAAGAAGGATTCTGAAAACCAAATAAGAGAAGTGGAGGAAAAACTGGGAAGAAAAATGAGAATGATGCAATAAAATCATGAAAAGAGAATCAACAACCTGACTAAAGAAAATAACACCTTAAAAAATAGACTGACTCAAATAGCAAAAGAGGCTCAAAAAGGCAATGAGGAGAAGAATGCCTTAAAAAGCTGAATTTGCCAAATGGAAAGAGAATCTCAAAAGTTCACTGAAGAAAATAATTCCTTCAGAATTATACTGGAGCAAATGGAAGCTAGTGACTTTATGAGAAATCAGGATACTATAAAACAGATCCAAACACATGAAAAAATAGAAGGCAGTGTGAAATATCTCATGGGAAAAACCACTGACCTGGAAAATAGATCCAGGAGAGATAATTTAAAAATTATTGGACTACCTGAAAGCCATGATCAAAAAAAGGACCTAGAAAACATCAATTCTCAAGGAAAATTGTCCTGGTGTTTCAGAACCAGAGAGCAAAGTAGAGGTTGAAAGAATCCACCAATTACCTCTTGAAAAAGAACCCAAAAATAAAACTCCTAGAAGTATTATAATCAGGTTCCAGAATTACCAGATCAAGGAGAAAATATTACAAGCAGCCAAGAAGAAACAATTTGAATATTGTAGAAACACAATCAGGATAGCACAGGATCTGGCAGCTTCTACACTGAAGGATCAAAGGGCTTGGAATATGATATTCTGGAGGTCAAAGGAGCTAGGATCAAAACCAAGAATCACCTACCCAGCAAAACTGAGTACCATGTTGCAGGAGAAAATATTTTGGTCATTCAATGAAATAGAGGAATTTCAAGCATTCATGATGAAAAAATCAGAGTTGAATAGAAAATTTAACATTCAGATACAAGAATCAAGAGAAGGTAAACAGGGAAAAGAAATCATAAGGAACTTATCAAAGTTGAACTATTTACATTCCTACATGGAAAAACGATAATTGTAACTTATGAAACTTTTTTCAGAATGAGAAGAGTTGAAGGGAATATAAATGCGTGTATATATATACATATATATATATATATGTGTGTGTGTGTGTGTGTGTGTATGTATACAGGAGGGCATATGGGTGTATGAATACATATGTGAGTGTGTGTATATATGTGTACAATATACATAGATAGAAGGCACAGGACCAATTTAATAGAAAGGGATGATACTTAAAAGGTAAAATTGAGAGGTTAGAGAGGAATATAATGAGAGGAGATGGGGAGAGACAGAATGGGGTAAATTACCTCGAGAAGCAAGGGAAAACTTATAATGGAGGGGAAGAACAGGAAGGCAAAAGGGAATGGGTCAATCTTACTTTCACTGAATTTGGCTTAGGGAGGGAATGACATTCAGGATATCTCACCCAACAGAAGAGTAGAGGGGAAGGGGATGAAAGGGGATGTCAGGTTGGGGGGGAAGGAAGTTAGAAGCACACACTTTTGAAAAGGGACAGGATCAAAGTAGAGAATAGAACAAGTTTGGGGCGGGATAGGATGGAGGGAAATATAGCCAGTCTTTCACAATGTATCCACTATGGAAATGTTTTGCGTAGCTACACATGTACAACCTATATTGAATTGCTTATCTTCCCAGTAAGGGTGGGTGACGAGGGAGAATGGGAAAGAATCTGCAATTCAAAGTTTTAAAATCAAATGTTTAAAAAAATATATTATTTTTTTTTTACATGCAACTGTGAAATAAGATATACAGGCACTGGGATATAGAGATCCATCTTGCCCTACTGGAAAGCCAGAGGGGGGATGGGAGAGGAGATAGGAGAGAGCAGATTGGGGGAAGGGGTATACAGTGGGATCACTGTTTTGAGGTGGTGGATAGAGGGAAGACAGGGAGAAAATTTGTAACTCAAAATCTTGTGGAAATGAATGATGTCAACTAAAAATAAACATAAAATTTAAAATAAAATAAAATAAAATGACAAAGAAACATCAGGGATCAAAGAAGGAGCAAAGGGAAGATGGGAAGAAATACTACCACATACCACAAATTTACTCAGCTAACGGGAATCAATTTCTCTACTCCAAGGGGAAAACACCAGCACTTGGTCCGCCAGCGGGCACAGAGCCATTTTATAGGGGACACATTATTTCCACATACCTGGTCTTTTACCAGTAACCCCCAACCTAATGCAGTCCTCATTAAAATAAGCCCAAGAAACGTTTGAAAAAACCTTTCTCACCAGCTAACAAACCACCAGAATACAAAAGAATGGATTAATGACTGGAGGTCTCTTTTGTTCCCACTTTATTCTCAGAAGCCTTTAAGGAAGCTAGGTATATATCTTATATAGAGGATTTCTCTGGATATATAAGGCAGAGAAACTCTCAACACAGCCAGCCACAGGCAGCGTACTTCCTGGCTACACAGGCCCCTTCAGTCAGAAGATCCTGGGATTCTAGGCCTCTGGAATCATCATGTACCAAGGGGCAGGAAACTGCATCTGCTGTGATTCTCCCAGCTCCTAGACCTCTGTCTCTACAAAACCTGACACAGCTGGGCCAGATTTCAGCCGCAGGCCTTCACACAAGGTCTGCTGCTGAGCTGCACGGCTCGGCCAGAAAAGAAAAAGGAAGAGGAAGGTTAGCACTGCCTCAGGAGCAGGCCAGTTAACTGTCTGGGGAAAGGCTTGTCTCTGCCCTATCTATACTTGTACATTTCCCAATGAGTGCTGTTAGGAAAGAAAAACTTCTTCCTTGTTACTGATGCTGTTGTTACAAAGAGAAGGTGTCCCCACCCCCTCCTCCACATGCCCTTCCCCCTGTAAGGGCAAGGGAATCTGAAGGTCTTCCCTGCCCCGAATGAGCCTCCCTAGGGTCCCAACAAGGCCCCCCTCTTGTTACTTTGTGATTGGGCAGTGGGTCAGGAGGGCTGTGATGTCCTCTGACCCTGGAGAAGGCCAGAGGAGACTCTGGGCAGCTGCTAAGGCCCCCGGCTTCGAGAACCCCGATGTTGGTACTTCCCTCTCTGGTGCCTAACACTGTATGGATGTCATGGTCAGACAGCCGGAAGCCCTGTCTGTTGGTCTGCTGAACTGTGTTCTTTTCTGTGTATTTTTTTGTCTGCTTGTAACTTCAGTTTGTATTTTCTGAATTCAGGGTGCTGACTTTTCCCCTGTACTAAGTGAATGATACATGTGTTTGATTAAAGCAAAATTGTTAACTCCTGTTGAGTTGCTTTACTTTAGAAAAGCAGATCGGGGCAGAGCCAAGATGGCGGAGTAGAAGCAGGACCTCCCTGCAGCTCCGGCTTCCACCTTCCCCCATCCATGTAAAAAGGTGACTCTGAACAAACTTTGGAGCTGCAGAACCCACAAAATGACACAGAGAAGCTAACCTCCCTCTGAGGACACCCGGTCAGGCTGGCCAGTACAATGCTCTGAGAGACCAGCCCAGCCCCACCCAAGGCTTTAGCCCCAGGGCAGACCTGACCAGCCCCTGGCTAGAGGGACTCCAGATCAGCAGCAGCTGTGGCCATTTCCAGATTTATCAACACATAGATGCAAAGGACAAAGTGAGACGACGTCAGTGCAGTCTGGACTTTGGGACCCAGTAAGTGGGAGTGCGTGGCTTTTGCCCTGAGACGCTGGCACAGCCAGCCAGTGCCATGTGGCAGCTTCAGCTCCTGGCCTGCAGAGTGTAGGGGGACCAAGCACCAGTCTGAGGGGTAATCGCTCTTGCTTTAACCTGCTTGGATCTGTATTGCAGTCTAGGGTGGAGGTCCTGGGCTGTGTGTCCAGCTTGCCAGAGTGTGTGGAGGCTTCAGAGAGGGCACCCATCTAATACCTCCAGCAGCTGAGAAAATCCCAGCATTTGGGACAAAAGCTCCCCTGTCTGGTGGCAGAGTCCTACTGTGGCAAAAAGCCCAGGGGTCAAGTGACTGAGGGGCGACATGACCAGGCAAAGGAAACAAACCAAACAGAAAATTCCAACATTAGACTCCTATTTTGGGGACAAAAAGGAGCAAAGCAGGGAACAGGAGGAAGACAGTGAAGTCAGAACTCCTACACCAAAAGTTTCAACGGAAAACATGAACTGGTTACAAGCAATAGAGGACCTAAAGAAGCAGAAAAGAGAAGCGGAGGAAAAATTGGTAAGAGAAATGAGAATGATGCAAAAAAATTATGAAATGAGAGCCAACAGCCTGACTGAGGAAAATAATACCTTAAAAAACAGACTGACCAAATGGCAAAGGAGGCTCAAAAAGGCAATGAGGAGAGGGAGGAATGCCTTGAAAAGCTGAATTTGCCTGATAGAAAAAGAATCTCAAAAGCTCACTGAAGAGAATACTTCCCCATTAGAATGAGTGAACCTTAAGCACCGGGTCTGCCTGTGTTTGTACTGCCAACAATCTGCACAGTACACGGCCCAGAATAAGCATCTAACACCTGCACTATTATAAAATGCAATGATAACAGCATTTATTCAGCACTTCAAGGGTAGCAATACACCTTACAAATGTTATCTCCTTTGATCTGGTGACATTAGGAAAATTCAGTTTCCCCATTTCCAGATGGAGAAACTGAGGCTGAGAGAAGTTACATGACTTGCCCAGCTCAGTGTCTGAGACAGGAGCTGACCTCAGGTCAAGCACTCTACCCGCTGCCCCCCCCCTTCCCCCAGGCTACCTCAATGACAAAACAAGACATGCCTCCACTTACTGGTCTATAGCCAAAATCCACTGGCTAGTCCCCCAAATCTTAGCTCTGACAATCCTACCTAAAGGAGAGATCCTAAAACAGGAAGCAGAAGCATCCGCTCAGCTCAGCCCTCTCCACCACAGCAGGCCTCCCTCCCCTTTCCTACTGACTGCAGACATGCAAAACAGGCATTTTTAGGAAGGAGCTTTACAGTCTTTATAAGAGGCAGCAGTTCCCATGGTTCCCATTTACCAACCAAAGGAAAGTTTATGAGTACAGTCGAGAAAGAGAATAAGGTTGGCTCTCCCACAAAGGCAGTGCTGGAGCCCCTCCCCTTTGTTCCCTGACGTGTGCATATACACATGTACACGTATGTAGACATATGTGCCATGAAATCAATAATGCATACCAGAGAAGGAGAAGTCAAGTCCGCAATCATTTATAAAACACTTATGGCGTTCCAGGCATTGTGCTAAGCCCTGTGGATACAAAGAATGGCAAAAGACTGACCCTGCCCTCAAAGAGCTCCCAGTCTAGCCGGGGAGGCCATAAGTGGAAAAAGGGGGGAAAAGTACTGATAAGCTACAGACCGATAAAATGGATCAATCAGTGGAGGAAGGCACTAACAGGAAGAGGGACCAGCAAAGGCTTCTTTGTAGGAGGCAGGATTTTAGCTGGGGCTTGAAGGAAGCAGTCATAAGGGACGGACCTACCTTTGACAAGTTAGTTCTTCTGGCCACCCAAAGCCTCTTCCTGAAACAAAGGCCTGATACCTAAAACCCAATATTCTTTGGATGACGACATATGGTCACAAGTCATGGAAATTCACAAAAAAAGGAAAAAGAAATGAAGAATCACCCAAAGCACCAACAGTAAAGTGTATGGTGGGCATGTGTAGGCTAGAGCATGTTAAAAATGAGAAACTGTCCAGGCAGAGTATGGAAAAGTCTGTCTGCTATCAAGAATCAGCAATGGGTGATGGTCAGCTTCTGTGAATCACTGGTACACAAGCAAGGCCAAGAGAAGGAGGTAGGCCTCCAGCAAAAGGGATGAGCTCCCAGTGGCTGATGGGTGACAGACACACAGGATGTGGGGGCCTAGAAAGGTTATGGACTTGTCTGCACCCACACAGAATATATTCAGCCAACTCAGAACTTACTCAATTCTACCTTCTTGAAGGATTTTTTTTAAAGGCAATTAAATATATTGCTATCCAGAAAGCAGTAAAAAGATCCAAGAACAAGGTCTGAATATGTGCTGAAGTTATATTTAATTTGAATTGTCCAAAATCTAAGAAAGGCAGGCAAAGGGATCAGAGAGCCAGTCTCACTGGCTGAGAAAGGCCTGGGGCTTCAGCCTCCTCTGGTGGCCATGGGCCCTCTGCTTAATGACAACTCTTTAATATGCAAGTAGCAGAGCAGACACCTGACATCATTGGTAGAAGCAACGTCCTTTCATACTAACGAAATCAACGGGGCCAATCCAAAGGAAAAAAGTCAAGTTCTAAAAAAGCCAAATAAATATTCCTAATAATCTAAAGTATTAGACTATACATTTGGGGCTACAGGTCTCCTCCTCCTCATTTCCTCCTGGTGCCAGACTAAATAAGCATCACCAGCAGAATTCAAAGCCCTAAGCTGAGAACAGGTTGCCTCGGCAGTCAAAAGCCCAGGAGATCAATTAGCCCCATTTTAAAGAAAAGGAAATGCAAGTTGAGAGAGTTAAGTAAGTCACTCAGTTAAGTGACTTGTCATCAGAAGGGATCAGTGGCTTGCCAAGGACTCCCCAAGTCCAAAGCTGCCTTTCTCCACAGTTATAATTAGCAACTGTAAGGAGCCACAAATAGTCATTATCACAGTCCCAAAGCAGATAAATCAAGAACCTTCACAACACTGAAATCAAATTATAATGGGAGGAGCAGATGAATCAAAAGAAACCCTACAAGTTAGAGCTGGGAGGAGAATGAGCTGGGGCCCCAGTGCTGTGTCAGGGGAAGCCTGTCCGTGCACTTTTCAAACCCCAAAAGTGCAGGGTTTCAGGACTGAAGATCCTTATGTCTAGGACAGCAGACTTCACAGCCTGGGAAAACACTCCACAGTACTCCCCAGCAGGCTCCTCTGAGCTGCGCCAGGCACCGTACAACAGAATCGCGTGTCTGCGAGACAGCCAGTGCTCTCTACGTGGGCAAGATTCGGCTTGACTGGGTCGATAAAATGCTGCCTTGGGAGTCAGGGAGCCCAAGGTTCACCCCTCCCTCTCTGCTGCTGGTAATAATTCCCAAAGTAGAGTTGAGAGGGGCATTTCATACGAGAGACTTGGCAATTTTCCTTTAAAAACGTCCAAGGTTCTTGCATGTTGTCAATTCCAAGTGTGGGCAGACACAATCTGGGTTCCCATGGGCCTCCCAAAGATGATCCCATTGCTAACATGAGAAAAGAGAAACTGGCTAACTCTGAATGTGGATGGAAGTCCCCACCCCTTCGGCCTCTTCCCTTCTCTCATCTCCTCTGGGTGTGGCTCATTGAAACCCTGCCCCCCCCATCTGTTCCCAGGGACCATGAAAAGGCATGTGCGCGCGCGCGCGAGAGAGAGAGAGAGAGAGAGAGAGAGAGAGAGAGAGAGAGAGAGAG
>NW_027185759.1:1657364-1686348 GCF_028583685.1 Petaurus breviceps papuanus | reverse complement strand
AGAGAGAGAGAGAGAGAGAGAGAGAGAGAGAGAGAGAGAGAGAGAGACACACACACACGCGCGTGCGCACACACACTTCAAAGTAACTGCTTTCATTTGAAAAAAAAAAGTTCAGTATCATTACTAATGATAAAAACACAAATTAAAAGGCTGGAATTGCCAGGACCCAGGGGTAAACAGCCTGATTTTCTGCTCTTCTTTAGGGCAGAAAGCCACTCACTGGCTCCCAACTTCAGGCCGTTCTCAGAAGATGCCATTTGCACCAGCACAATTCTTTCCATGAGAAATGATGTGAATAACCAACCACAAACAGCTCCTGTTTCCCAGAGATGGGGAATCTTCCTTGGTTCTGGTGGCTGTTGGGAAGGCCAGGGCCAGGCCTCATGCCTCCCTTAGTGAGCTCCCTTCCTCCACTGCACTCTTCTTCACAAAGTTTCTCTAAAAAAAGTCTCCTTTTCTCCAGTCACTTAAACTTCATTTCTATCCAGTTAGGTGACTCTGACCTAAAATATAAACAACTACCTAATGAATAAGTTTAAACATTGCTTGGTAAATCAGCAAGCCGAGGACCAGATGCTTCTCACAGAAAGCAGCTGGTCTGACAAATAAACTCAGGCACAACACACACTTACACGAATGCGATTCACAATCCAGACTGTGCCCATGCACTGCACGCAGGGAGCACATGTCCAGCTGCCACACACCTCTCATGTCCTAAACGTCATCAACCAGCAGGAAGTGATCAATGCCTAGAACCCTCCTGACCAAGGGATTAACAGGGGAACCTCAGGGAGACCACAGCCCCTCCCAAAGGGCCCCCTGCACCCAAGAAGGGGCCCAAGCAGTCACCTGGTCCAGCCCCGACCCTGCCCCGACCCCACCCCCAGCTCCCCAGATGAAGGGCTGCTACGGCCCATGCTCCACACTACGCCGGGTCTGGTCTGTGTCCACAGAGCTCCGAGTTACTTATTTTAAAGTGGCACAGTTACTATCCTTCTGAACCATGTGTGCGGGCAGGGAGGGTCCTACTGCGTGTAGAATGCCGGACTGCAGCTCCAGTCTATGGTGCTAGATCGTCAATAAACGTTTGCTAAGCACCTTCCTGTACCGTGTTTCCCCGATAATAACACACTGTCTTATTAATTTTTTGGACAGAAAAACACCAGAGGGCTTATTTTCAGGGGAGGGCTTATTTTAATGAACATTGAGAGCAATTTTAATAAACAGGTAAATGTGAACAAAAAAATGTACCTTTATTCAATAAGCAAATCACTGGGGAAGAACAGGATGACGCGCTCACTGCTGCAGCTCTGATTGGATGCAGCTCGGAGCGCGGCGTGCATTTCACCCGGGGGGGGGGACGGTGCATACAGAGTGTACCGTAATATAGCGTGTAGCACAGGGGATCACCTTCACTACAGTAGCAATCTTAATAGGGCTTATTTTCGGGGGAGGGCTTATTTTAGAGGAATCTTACACAGTAAGGGGAGGGCTTATTTTCGGGATAGGTCTTATTATCGGGGAAACACGGTATGTGCCAGGTGCCGTGCTAAGTGCTGGGATACAAGGCAAAGCAAAAACCAGCCCCAGTTCTCAAGGAGCTCATAGTCTAATGGGTGAGACAACCTGAAAACAATGCACAAACAAGTTAGACTGGAAATGATCCACAGAGAAAAGGCAGCAGAATTAAAGGGGATAGAGAAAGGCTTCCTGGAGAAGGGGGCGCTGGAGCTGGCACTTGAAGGAAGAAGCCAGGGGAGGTGGAGATGAGGAGGGCTGGGACCAGAGGGAACTCCCAGAGGTAGCAGGGCCGCAGCCAGGCACACTTTGGGAGGGCCAGCCTCACCTTGGAGTCCAGGTCAAACAGGCCTTTCTTCTATCAAGTAAAATGATTCCTTTTGATTATCAGGTAGGGAGGAGAAGGGAATGGGGCCAGAGGACCAAGGGAACAGTCACCTAAATGGACAAGAAGAATGGAAGGTTTGTAAAGATCCTAAAAGAAAGTACCCTGGGAAGGCCTACAATTTACTTCCCTGTGAAATAGCTGTGACAGGGCAGAGTCAGGATGACCTCAGGTCCAGTTTAGAGTGTACACCTGGGCAAGTGCGCACCTCTCCCTCAAGTCTTGGCCAACAGCTGCTCTAGACTGGGGTAGGGAATCTCTGCACTGGGAGCTCCCTAGGCCAATGACATTCCAGATCCAATTCCCCAAAAGAATAACAAAGGGAGCTGTCTCTGGAAGCTCCTTAAGGTCAGAGACAACTTTTTCTATCACATTCTTAAGGTGACACTCCCTCTGCCGGGTCCCTGAACACATTCTGTAAACAGATCAATGTGCCCCCAGGGCAATCTGAGTGCTGGGCAGAAGGGGTGCCCTCACCCCCAGCCTGGGCAGGTCTCAGGTCTGCATCAGGGCTGCTCAGTGTTCCTTCAGACTTCCTGTGGCAGCTCAGTTTCCTGTTTTCTGAGGCTGAGTTTCCTAATCAGCACAGCAGAAACTCCGGGGAGACTGAGGGCGGAGCGTAGCCGTCCGTCACATCCCCCCTCAATCTCACCTGATAGTCACAACCACTAAGGCAGGGGTGGAGAACCTTCTGCCTCAAAGTTCTGCAGAACAAATCCTTTTAGGAAGGGGATTTGTTCTGTGAAGTCTGGATTCAGTCAAAGGGTCTACACTAGCTCCTTTACCGGTTCAAGCTTTGAAAGATGTGACTCCACAGGCAGTGATAGCCTCCCTTTGAAGGTCCTAGGAAAAGAGGATGACAAGGTGGACTGAGGAGGCTGCGTCATGCCACTTCTACCAAATGAGGGCAGTGGGGGAGGCGGCCTCCCAGCACCAGCTAACTGAACACCAATTAACAGAACTCAGGGCCTTGCCTAAAGTCTTCAAGCCATGCCTGGAAGCAGCTGGGAGCATGAGAGTTCTAGCTGGGCCTGAGATTCACTCAGAAGAAGACCCGCTTCCCTGCCTTCCCTCCCTAGCCGGGCAATGAGGGTCAAAGGGAAGAGCCCTGAATGACAGTCACAGTTAGTCCTAAGTAGCGAGCCCACACTAGTGATGTCTGTCCCACGATACAGATTTTCCAAACACTGATAATGGCCTCAGTAAGTCACAGATGACCAGGATGAATTGTTCTTCTTAACTTTCCCCATCTAATGGCACTAGATACAACATGGCCCTTTAAAGGCAGCCAGGGGCAGCACTAGACACAAAAGTGCTGAGTCTGAGGCAGGAAGACGCACGAGTTCAAATCAGTCTCAGACACTTGCGAGTTGTGAGACCCTGGGCAGGTCCTGCATCTCCAACTGCTTCAGTTTCCTTAACTGTAAAATGGAGATCATATCAGCATCTACCTCCCAGGGCTGCTGGGAAGACCAAATGAGACAAAATTAGTGCAACACTTGGCACAGGGGCAGGCCTAGAGCAGGTTTAGCCCATATAACTAACTCCCCAGCTTTGACATGGAAAGCCTGCTATCAGGCTCTGTGCCCAGTGAAGGGGCAGCCTCTTCCCCCAAGAAATGGGACCTGTTTGTGAAAGCAGGCTGGCTTCCTGTGACCACAGCTCCCCTATCTCGATGCTCACTAATAAAAGAGTGGAACAAGGCGCAGATGGCCACCCTCCACGCCTCGCCCATCCTATGTGACTCAGGGCCACATTCTGCCCACCTGACAGCAGCCAACGCCCCACAGGCTTCCTCCTAAGGTCTCGGGAAGCACTCCAGCGGTCCACCTCGCTCATGGCTCTCTCTTACCATGTGACCGCCCTACCATACAATTCTCAGATCATATCATTCATTCCTAGTCCATCAATCAACCAGCCTTTATGGCAGACCCTTGTGAGGTCCCGTGAAGACAAGGACAAAGAAATGATCCCAGTCCATGAAGAGACAAGGACACGGGCAAACACGTAGCACAAGTGAAAAGTAAATAAGTGTAAACATAAACACAGGAGTCAAAGTAAAAGCAGTCTGGGAGGAGGGGTGTCCAGAAAGGCTTCATGGAGGAGAGGCCCCTCAGGCAAAGGACAGAAGCATAGCGAGAAGGCATTCCAGACATGCAAGACAGCCAGGGCAAAGACATGCAGATGGCCATCAGAGTGGCTGACATGACAAACGGAAAATGATCGATGCTGGAGAGGATGTGGGAAAATAGGGACACTCATGCATTGTTGGCGGAGTTGTGAGCTGATCCAACCATTCTAGAGAGCAATCTGGAACTATGCCCAAAGGGCTAGAAAACTGTGCATCCCCTTTGACCCAGCAATGCCACTGCTAGGTCTGTATCCCAAAGAGATCAAAGAAAAAGGAAAAGCCTGAAGAACTCACCTCCCATCCAGCTTCTCATGAAAGAAAAGGTCTATCTTTTCCACACTAACACCTTACTGATACTCATGGGAGGTGAGTTCTACAGGTGTCCTTAGCCCATTTCACAGATGAGTTGCAATGAATAATACTGATTCCAGAGAACAGGGAGTATATTGTAAGCTGCTTCTCTTAAGAGTGACAGAGGACGGTGGACTCAGGAGTGTAGTCAACATGGTCAGATACAGTCACCTTTTCGTTCTGTCCGTTATGTTTCAGTTTGTTACAAGGGAAGATTTCAAGGGTGAGGAGCATAAATCAGGAACTGACAGATATAAAAATCCAAATGGTATCTTTTCTTTCTTTTTTTTCTTTTTGGAGAGGGGAAGGTAGGGCAATTGAGGTTAAGTGACTTGCCCGAGGTCACACAGCTAGTTTTGTGTTAAGTGTCTGAGGCCGGATTTGAACTCAGGCCCTCCTGACTCCAGGGCTGGTGCTCTATTCACTGCACCACCAAGCTGCCCCCAACCCCCAAATGGTATCAATGAGGTCCAAGTAGCCCCTTCTTCTCTGCAGGTCTTGAAATCAAGATTGACCACTTGCTTGCTGTCAGGGGCAGGCTGGCCCAGGTGACTTCTGAGTTCCCAGGTAATTCACAATCTGTGACTTTTCAGGGTGTCCATTTTCTGAGCTGTGATACAGAGGCACTGTTGGCCGCCAGTCACATCCACTCCACATGTTATTTAAAAAAATTAATGCAGATGATGGAGCTGGAAAGCACCCAGCTGAATGAGAATGTCAAGGTGCTCTAGAAGGCAAAAAGCTCCACTGGAGAAATCTTCATGTAGAAGGCCTAGGAAATATTTTATTTTTTTTTAATTCATTCATTTGTTTACTTTTAGTTTACATCATTCGGTTCCACAATCCCCTGAGTTTCAAATTTTCTCCCCTCCCTCTCCCCACCACCATGGTGTCTGACTGATTAAAGTAAGCTTGTTAACCCATTTTGAGTTGCTTTCCTTTATCAAAGCAGATCCAAGAACCTGTGGTGGCGGCAAACCCTGAGGACGTGCTTGGGGTGCTTGCCGCTACAAATGGCGTCATGAACAGGATCTGCAGAGTAAAAGGAAAGTATGGGGACTGGGATAATTGTTTGTTTCCCAGTTGTGGTAGCTGTGATTCTGTGGAGCCGTGGAGCAGGAGAGAAGAATGGCCTGCATGCAGACTTCGCTGAGCTGAGAGCAGGAATGGTGAGCTGCCTGCATCGGGACCTGGGCAGAAGCCAGGAGCGGCTGCTGCCTGCGGGAGGAGAAGGAGCCCAGGAGTTCGGAATTCAGCCACAGGAAAAGATAAGAACTGAGCAGCAAAGCAGGGGCACTGAATGTGTTTCCTGGCTGCATCCCACAGTTTGGGACCCAGGGGGAGGATGGACTTGTGACTATGGTGGGTAGGATGAAGTGCCTTGGATCCCCAGGGACCCCACTTTGTTGCCCAGCCCCTTCTCTGTGCTTGGAGGCAGGGGCTGGAGCTGTGTGAGGGGAAGGATACCCCTCCCCCCTCCCCCAGAGAACTTTATTTGAACTCTTGTTTTGAATTGAGGTAATAATGCTATGTACTTTGTGTTTGTTTAAGGCCCAGTGGCCACTTTGGTAACTTTAGTTCTGTACTTTGAAAATGTGACCTAAGAGATGTTTAGTGCTAATTCAAAAGTAAATTGTCTATACTATGGGCATGAAAGATCTTGGGGCCGAATGTAATAAGAATGTAAATTTTAAAGATCTTCCCTGCCCCTAGGCTAATGTGCACCTGAAGCCTGGGGTGGGAGGCTTGTTTTTCAGTAGATACTTCTTGATTGGCCAGTGAGTCAATAAGGTTGTTACATTCTCTGAGCCAGGAGAAGGCTATATAAGCCCTGATGTGTAGCTTTGTTTTGGGACTCACTTTGAGAAGTGTTCTGTGATTTGATCTGAATTCTTGGAAGCCGTTGTTGAGAGTCCCCCGGCCTTGAAAAACCCAGATGTGGAAACCCAGATGTTGACTGGGTATGGATGTAATGGTTGGACAGTTTGGAAATCTGTCTACTTGATCTGTTTCTGTCTTGATAATTCTGCCTGTATGCTTTGAAGTTCGGGGTGCTGACCTTTTTCCCCTGAACAAGGTAAACGATATATGTCTGACTGATTAAAGTAAGCTTGTTAACCCATTTTGAGTTGCTCTCCTTTATCAAAGCAGATCCAAGAACCTGTGGTGGCGGCAAACCCTGAGGACGTGCTTGGGGTGCTTGCCGCTACACATGGCAGCTCTCAAATAGAGGATCTACACATACCTTCACATTAGACATTAGTCAGGTTGTAAAGAAGGATTGTAACCAATGGAAAGAACAATGGGAAAGAGGAAACAAAACCAGAAAAGGACAGAGAGCAGGTAGTTTGCTTCCATCTGCATTCAGACTTTGTAGCTCTTTCTCTGGATGGGGACGTCTCCTTCCATCATGAGTGTCTTGGAGCTGTCTTGTAACCTTGCATTGCTGAGAGGAGCCCAGTCTATCAAAGTTGGTCGTCACACATATGTTGTGTCTGTAATTGTGCACAAAGTTCTCCCAGTTCTGCTCGTCTCACTCAGCACCAAGTTATAGACGTCTCTAGGAGATGCTTCCTAAAAACAACCATGGTGGAGTCCCTTGGAGGGCAGGAAGTTGGAGAGGGTGCTTATAGAAAAGCAGAATCACCTCAGACACTTAACACAAAAACTAACCATGTGACCTTGGGCAAGTCACTTAACCCCAAATGCCCTAGATTCCCCCCTCCAAAAGGCGAATAAATTAATTATTTAAAAATAAATAAACGAAGGGGCGGACAGGTGGCTCAGCGAGTAACACCACTGGCTCCAGTGTCGGGAGGACCTGGGATCATCCGGGCTCAGACACTCAGCACCCACCCAGAAACACCTGGCCGTGTAACCCTGAGCAAGTTACTTAACCCTGATTGCTTTAAAAAAAAAATCAGAAAAATAAATAAACGAATGAATGAAAATTATTTTGAAAAAACTAAAGAAAAGCAGAATCAACCAAAAAAGGGTGGGGCTTAGATAAAGGAAAGGAGTTCTAGTCACAAGCAAATGCTTAATGTCACAGCCAAGCACTGAATGCTGGGCTTAGGCAGCTGAACATCACCAGGCAATGGGAAACCCAAGGGTTGGTGGTTTTTAGCCAGAAAACAAGAGGCTCACAAGGAGGCTTTCGGAGAAGACTGAGGCAGTGCTGTGTAGACGGGGTCGAAAGGCAGAGAAGCCTGGAGGCACGCTCCTCTCCTGGGTTTTGGTTCTTCACTAGCTGGCCCTCTCTACCTTTCCATTTTCTTTACACTCAAACCACCTGCTGCTCTTCCCAAAGTCCCTGCTCCCTCTCTCTCTCATCCCTGGAATTCTCTGTCTCTTCCCCTGCTTTTCTCAAGACCTCTGGCCTTTCCAGATCCACCCTCTGCAGAGAAGCCCCTATCTCAGGCTCCTCTCCCTCCCACGTTTCCTCAGCCTCCCTGAGGGTTTCTTTCCTTCTATGCTGTGGTCTGGTTGTTGTCCTTCATTCTCCCAGAGGACTAAAGTCCCTGCGCTCTGCTGGGGTCAAGTTTCAGTGTGTCTGACTGCGGCTGATCAGACCAACAGGAGCTCGGAAGGGTCCACCACAGGTTGGGCACCAATAGTCCCCTGGGAACATCAGGGCGGATTCTCCAAATTCGCACATCCTGTGTTTCCTCTAAGCTGTTTCAACTCCGCTTTGTTCATAGAGCACGACACCTTCTGTGATGAGGGCACACCATGCTGGGCGACCTGTGCCAGTGCCTCCCATGTCACACACTCATTTCCAAAGTTCTTGGGAGAGACCCTGAGAGGGTCCTTGTATAGCTTCTTCTGACCACCATATGTGAGTTCTCCAAAAAAGTCTTTTTGGCAAGTGTACATTTATATTCATATGTAACCTATTCAATGACACGTCATCTCCCTGCCAGCAGAATGCCCATGCCTTGAGGGTACAGGCTTAGTTTTTTTTTTGGGGGGGGGGGTTTCTTTGTATGTCCCATGCTTAACACAGAACTGGGAGCCTAATAAACAACAAATGCATGCTGACCGACTGTTCTACTCTTCATTCAGACACTGTCCCTTCTTCTGGGGACCTATTTTATTTTTGCCTTTTTTGGGGGGGAGGGCAATTGGGGTTAAGCGACTTGCCCAAGGTCAAAGTAAATGTTACATGTCTGAGGCCAGATTTAAACTCAGGTCCTCCTGACTCCAGGTCCAGTACTCTATTCACTGCGTTACCTAGCAGCCCCTGGGGACCTATTTTAAACGCATCCATTTTTCCCATTTAATTATGGTTGTGTTCGTTCAAGCGGCTTTAGTTAATCAAATGAGCAATTATTGTGAACTTCTGACATTATAAATACTACCATGTTCGTACCTTAAATGATGGGATACTAAAGTACAAACAGAATAACCTCTGTAAGAGAGTGAATTGTGCAAAGCTGGCTAAAAAAGCAGTGACGTCATTAACATAACCAAAGTCTGTTCTCCTCAGTGTCATCATTTCACTTCAGTAAAAGCTCTGTGATCCAGCCACAGCTGCTCGATTCTGATCATGAGAGGGACCATTGTTGACTCAAGAGATGCAGTCATGCCAAAGCCCAACTTTCCCATAAAAACACCAGAGTCACCCAAAAAAAGGCAGAAAAAAACAACCAAAACTTAGCCATAAAAAGTTACTTTGGTGATAGGGAGAATCGAGGCACAAACTAGGAAAAGGACAATGGTGTTAAAATGGCCACATGTGAAGCCTGGAGGAAAAATGTAATTTGGACTCAGGCCCAAAAAGAATTCCTGGAAGAGCTGAAACAGGATTTTAAAAAGCAAATTAGAGAAGCAGAAGAAAAACTGTGAAAAAGAAATGAGAGTAATGCCAAGAGAATCACGAAAAAAGAGTCAATTGCACTCTTTCCCTTCTCTCAAGATGGGAGACAAAAGCCCCCAAAGAAACCAAAGGAAAAGAAGGTCAGAAAGGAAAAAAGAACAAGAAAGAAGATGTGGCTGAAAAGGGGGTGGAAAAGCGCTGAAAGGAGCTGCTACCGTGTTTCCCCGATAATAAGACACTGTCTTATTAATTTTTTTGGACAGAAAAACACCAGAGGGCTTAGTTTCAGGGGAGGGCTTATTTTAATGAACATTGACAGCAATTTTAATAAACAGGTAAATGTGAACAAAAAAATGTACCTTTATTCAATAATGAATTCAATAAAGAACAGGATGACATGCAATCTCAATAGGGCTTATTTTCGGGGGAGGGCTTATTTTAAAGGAATCTTACACAGTAAGGGGAGGGCTTATTTTCGGGATAGGTCTTATTATCGGGGAAACACGGTAGGTGGCGCAGTGAATAGAGTGCCGGCCCTAGACTCAGGAGGACCAGAGTTCAAATCTGGCATCAGACAATTAAGGCTTACTAGCAGTGCGACCTTGGGCAAGTCACTTAACCCCAACTGCCCTGCCCTCCCCACTCCAAAAAAAGAAAAAAAAAGAGAGAAAAGAAAAAGCCTTAAAAGCATTGCAGTCAGAAGCCAGTCCTGACCCGAGGAATTGGTCGGTACTCCAGGTCTACAATGTATTCCCAGAGAGCCATGTACAAGTGGAAATATGCTGCACCAAAAACCTGGCCTGAAAGGGAAAAGAAAGAGAAGGTGCCTGTTACTAATTCAAAGCCAGCTGGTGGTGATTTGAATGGAGGAACCCATGCAGTAAAGATTCACAAAATGTCTAAGTATTACCCAACTGAGGATGTGTCTAGAAAGCTGCTAAGTCATGCCAAAAAGCTTGAATCACTCCAGACACTGTTCTGATTGGGCTCAGTGGTGGCTACAGGGGCAAGCCAGTGGTATTCCTGAAGCAGCTGGCTAGTGGCTTGCTACTGGTGAATGGACCTCTGACCATCAACTGTGTTCCTCTGAGAAGGACCCATCAGAAATCTGTCATTGCCACAACTCTAAATCATCCTGCTAATGTTTACTTCGAGAAGGGAGAAATTTTTGACACAGAAAAAGAAAAATGAGATTACAGAACAGTGCAACACTTATCAGAAAACAGTAGACTCTCAGATCCTGCCCCAAATCAAGAAAATTCCTCAGCTCCGTGGCTACATGCATTCTGTATTCTCTCTCTCTCTCTCTCTCTCTCTCTCTCTCTCTCTCTCTCTCTCTCACACACACACACACACACACACACACACACACACACACAGTTTATCCTCACAAACTGGTGTTTTAAATGCCTTGAAGAAAACTCTTATTAAAATATTTGGAATAGCTTTAAAAAAAAAAGAGTCAATTACATGGGGAAAAACATGCAAAAATGTAGTGAACAAAATAACTCCCTAAAAAACAGAATTGGCCAAAAGGAAGTACAAAAGCTCACTGAAGAAAATAATTTCTTAAAAATTAGAATGGAACAAAGGGAAACTAATTACTCTACTAGACATCAAGATACAATAAAACAAAATTTAAAAAAACAGAATAAAATATGAAATTTCTCATTGGAAAAACAACTTAAATAGAAATTAGATCCAGGAGAGATAATATAAGAATTACTGGACTACCTGAAAGCCATGATGAAAGAAAAAAAAAAAAAAGCCTGGACCACATCTTTCAACAAATTATCAAAGAAAACTATCCTGATATATTAGAACAAGAGGGCAAAGTAGAAACTGAAAGAATCCACCAATTGATCCCAAAATGAAAATTCAACATCATAGCCAAATTAAAGAGCTCATAGGTCAAGAAGAAAGTATTGTAAGCAGCCAAAAGGAAATAATTCAAATATTATGAAGCTATAGTCAGGATCACATAGGATTCTACAGCTTCCACATTAAAGAACCAGAGAGCTTGGAATATGATATACCAGAAGGCAAATGACTTAGGAAAGCAGAAAAGGAAAAAGCAGAAAACTGAGGGAAAAAAATTTTGCAGGAAGTATCTCTGGCAAAGGCCTCATTTCTCAAACATATAGAGAAGTGAGTCAAATTTACAAAAATACAAGTCGTTTTCCAATTGATAAATGGTCAGAGATATGAACGGGAAGTTTTCAGACAAAGAAATCAAAGCTATCAATAATCACATGAAAAAATGCTCTGAATCACTACTGGTTAGAGAAATACAAATTAAAACAACTCTGAGGTATCACCTCACACTCAGCAGAGTGGCTAACATGACAAAAAGAGGGAAATGCTGGGTGGTGGAGGGCTTGGGGAAAGCTGGGACCCAACCATTCTGTAAAGGAGTTTGGAACAAGAGCCAAAGGGCTATAAAACTGCACCCCAGAGACATCTAAAAAAGGATGAAAAGACCTATTTATGCAAAATACAAAAGTATTTATAGCAGCTCGTTTTGTGGGGGCAAAGAATTAGCAATTAAGGGGATGCCCATCCATTGAAGAATGTCTGAATAAGCTGTGGCATATGACTACATTGGAGTTATTGTGCTGTAAGAAATGATAGCAGGATGATTTTAGAAAACCCTGAAAAGATTTACATGAACTGATGCCTAGTGAAGTGAGCAGAACCAGAAGAATGTTGTACACAATAACAGCAGTACTGGTAGATGAAGAATTGTAAATGACTTAGCTCTGATTCTCAGCAATACAATGACCCAGGGCAACCCCAAAGAACTAACGATGAAGCAGACGGTCTGCCTCCAGAGAAAGAAATCATATTGACTGAATACAGACTGGAGCCTGTTGTAGTGACAGTCACACTGGCATCCCCAGGAGGGCTGCTAGCACAGGTTCTTAGATCTGCTTTATTAGGAAAGATACCATGTTTCCCCGATAATAAGACCTATCCCGAAAATAAGCCCTCCCCTTACTGTGTAAGATTCCTCTAAAATAAGCCCTCCCCCGAAAATAAGCCCTATTGAGATTGCTACTGTAGTGAAGGTGATCCCCTGTGCTACACGCTACATTACAGTACCCTCTGTATGCACTGTCCCCCCTCCCCCAGGTGAAACGCACGCCGTGCTCCGAGCTGCATCCAATCAGAGCTGCAGCAGTGAGCGCGTCATCCTGTTCTTCCCCAGTGATTTGCTTATTGAATAAAGGTACATTTTTTTGTTCACATTTACCTGTTTATTAAAATGGCTGTCAATGTTCATTAAAATAAGCCCTCCCCTGAAAATAAGCCCTCTGGTGTTTTTCTGTCCAAAAAGATTAATAAGACAGTGTCTTATTATCAGGGAAAAACAGTAGCTGCTTAAGTGGCCAACAATCTTTTTAATTACATTCACTAGTTCAGGGGAAAAGTCAGCACTCTGAACTTCAGAGAAAATACAAGCAGAAAAATTAAGACCAAGAGACAGGGCTTCTAACTGAGAAATTAGCACAGATCAACAAACAGATCCAACTGTCTGACCAAGGCAATACATACATAGTTACCAGAGAGAGAAGTGCCAACATCTGGATTTTTCAAAGCTGGGATGTTCCTTAAAGGCTACCCAGAGTCTCATCTGGACAAATCAGTCAAACACTCTTTTAATGAGTGAGCCCCCAAAGTAAAATGCTAACCTCAGAGTACTAATATATACCCTTTTTAGAGCCAGAGGGCATCACAACCCTCAGTGCCTAATTAAAAATTAACAAAAGATGTGAGAGCCTTCCTGCAAGTGAGCCTTCCTGCAAGCGAGCCTTCCTGCAAGCGAGCCTTCCTGCAAGCGAGCCTTACTGCAAGCGAGCCTTCCTGCAAGCGAGCCTTCCTGCAAGCAAGCCTCCCCTAAGCAATCTTCCCTTACTGGGCTCTACTTGAAGCCTATTAATGAGCAGGGAAGATCTTAAATCCCAATAACATTACACATGCTATTTTTCACTTTTTTTTTCTTTTATTCAAGTCTTCTTGTACAAAATGAATAATGGAAATGTTTTACATAATTGTACATGTATAACCTATATCTGACTGCTTACTATCTCAGGGAGGGGAAGGGGGGTAGAATTTAGAACTCAAAACTTTAAATAAAATATTTTTTTAAAATGGGAGAGATGCACTCATAGGAAAGGGACTTTAGTCATGTCAGAGTGCTGTCGTCCATGGGGCGGCTAGGTGGCGCAGTGAGTAGAGCACCCACCCTGGAGTCAGGAGGACCCAACTTTAGTTCAGGCCTCAGACACAACACCCACACAAAAAAACTAGCCGTGTAACCTTGGGCAAGTTACTTAACCCCAATTGCCCTCTAAAAGGCCAAAAAAAAAAAATAGTGCTGTCGTCCAACAAAGAGACAGAACTTAGACACAAGCTGGATTCCCAGGAAGGAAATTTGTCTCTAATCAGATTCTCTGACTTCAGTAACAGCTTGAATTTTAGTGGAACATCAAACAAACACCAGTGGGTCATTCTGACGCAGGCCAACATCCTCCCAATCTCAGTGTCATCCTTCACCCCTCACCTGTCAAATTCATCCCACAGACACCATTTCCTGCCAGGTCTTGGTGCTTGGGCCTTCACATCTCCCCTGCATACTCGTGACCTTCTGTCTACTCACACACTGTGGTACGGGTCCCCATCCCCTTATGTCTGGACTACTGCCACCGTCTCCTGGCTGGTTCATCTGTCTTGAGTTTTCCCCCATTACAATCCACCCTCCACTCCGTTGCCAAAGTGATTTTCATAAAACCCTACCCCAAACACCCAACGGTTCCCTATTAGCTCCAGGTACAAATATGCAATAGCCCTCCCTTCTTACCTGTCCAGCTTTACCTCTTCTCTCCCTCCATGTCCTCTCTGATCCAGCTATAAGGGCCCACTCACTGTTCCTCACACACAATAAATACTACGTCTTCCAACACCAGGCCTTTCCACTGGTAGCCTTCCCCTCTCTCCTCTCCTCTGCTTCTTGAAATACTTCCCAAGTTAGCTCCAATTCCAGGTTTGCAGGAGGCCATTCCTGGTCCTCTCCCCCTCTCCCTCCTCTTGCTGGGGCCTTCCCTTTGGGATGACCTTCCAGGTACACTGTGTGTATTCCAAATGTTCATGGCTACTTACACACAGCCTCTCCTCATTCAGACACAAGCTTCTGGAAGGTGGTGAGGGTGCTGCTGCCTTTCTTGGCATCCTCAGGGCTTTGCCCACACTTGGCACATAGTCAGCTCTTCACAAATGCTTGATTGACTGATTATACCAACAGATGCCAGGAGCACCACTTGCTTTATTGAATGAGCCTTTTTACACTTAATTATTTGGCAAATAACATTCTATTATGCAAGCAATCCTTTGTGTCACACATTTGCCAAGCTATTCTACAAATATACTTCAAGGTTGTCATTTCCATTTGTTTCATGTTATCTGTAGTTAAAACATTTACAGAAAACAGTGGTCTGGCCAGTCTATCAACAGCATACTTGGGAATTCCAAAGATGTAGCAAGTGGTATTTTTGTTGTTTTATCAACTTTCCTTAAAGTCCCTGGTGCTGGCCTTCCTCCTACTTTCAGCTGCCTCAGGGGGCCTTTCAGAGGCATGTTAATCCATCACAAAAGGACATTCAAAGTTAAGACAGACTTTTAGTCTGTCTCTAACATTTCTCATCAAGCACTCCTCGGTTGATTTTTTAATTGAATTTGTTTTGGAGACCCACTTTCTTATACCAGATCTATCAAAATGAATGATGCCGAGAAACAAAAAACAGCCGTTACGTGGTACTTTTAACTTTCCCACAAAAGGATATGAATTTATATGCTTTTTTAAACATCAATTTTAAAAATACATTTTGTTTTTTTACATCAACAGAATTTCTCCAAGCATTCAACTCTTCCCCTTCCCAGAAAGTCATCCCATAAAACAGTATTTTAAAAGGGAGGAAAAAAAAACTCCAGCAAAACCCATCAATACCTGCAGAAAGCCTGAAAGTGGGAGAAGCCAAGATGACAGAGTAAAAGCAGGAACTTGCTTGAGCCCCCAGCTCCAACCACCTCCAATACCTATAAAAAAAAATGACTCTAAACAGATTTTAGAGCTATAGAACACACAAAAATGACAAAGTGGAACAAATCTCCCACTGAAGGCAGTCTAGCAGGCCGACAGGAAGGGCCTATTGCATCAGACTGGGAGCTGAGCATAGTCCCGGGGGAGCTGAGCAGGCCCAGACTGGGGCTGGCCAGAGCAGACTTCAGGAGAGTGAATCACCAGCAGCTGTGGAGATTTCCAGACTTCTCAACCCATAACCGCCAAAGAGAAAGTAAGAGGTCAGTAGGGAACTCTGTTGAAACTGAGTGATGGAAGAGCATGGTCCAGCCCCTGCCCCCAGGGCAGCAGAGGTGGCAGAGGCGCGGCCTGTGGCTGCCTCTGGAGCTCCTGGCCCGCGGATCAAAAGGGGACCAAGCAACCATTCAGAGGGTAATCACTCTTTTTTTTTATGTTTCAAAATATATTAGATTTTGTTTTTATTGTAGAGCACACAGATCATAGCAAAGTGCCAAACACACAAAACTACAAATAATTTTTTTGGGAAAAAAGCTGTAAAAAAAATAAAGCTGCAACTGCTTTAGTACTTAAATCCAGATTCAAGGAATCAAAATCTGAGAAGTTTTTTTTTTAATTTATATTTCAAAAGAGGGTTCTAAATTTATCACTAGACCCCAAACCTCCAGAACCTTCAAGGCCTCAGACAAGTTAAGTCAACAGGACAGAACAGAGAGAAGGATCAGGTGGGAAAAGAAAGTTAAGGTCTTAGCAGCAGGAGTCAGGCTTCTCCTGAGTCATCTTTATGGCCAATAGAGCCCTGTTTGTACTAAGAATTCCTAGCAGTTCAAAATGAATAAGACTTCAGTTTTAATAGGCCTGACTCATTGAAAGTTGCTAAAGTTTTTTTTTTAATTTAAAAAACGTATTAAAAAGGCTCTTCCCATTACTCACAACTCTCACAAGAGGTAACCTGCTTGGATCTGGGTCATGGTCTTGGGTGGTGGTCCTGGGGTGAGGAATGCTAGTGTGCCAGAGCTTGTGGTGGCTGTAGAGAGGGCACCCTCCTCAGACCTCTGACAACAATTTCAAAAACCCCAGCATTTTGGGACACAGCTCATTCCACTCTGGAAGCAGAGTTCTACCGTGGCAAAGAGCTCAAAAATCAAGTAACTGGCTGACAAGATGAGCAAACAGAGGAAGCCCAATCAGACTATAGAATCTTTTTTTGGGGAGACGAAAAGGATCAAAACATGGATCCAGAAGAAAACAACAAAGTCAAAACTCCTGCATCAGAAGTTTCCAAGAAAAATATGAACTGGTCACAGACCATAGAGGAGCTCAAGGAGGATTCTGAAAACCAAGTAAGACAAGTAGAGGAAAAATTGGGAAGAGAAATGAGAATGATGCAAGAAAATCATGAAAAGAGAGTCAACAGCCTGACTGAGGAAAATAACACCTTAAAAGATAGACTAACTCAAATGGCAAAAGAGGCTCAAAAAGGCAATGAGGAGAAGAATGCCTTAAAAAGCCAAATTTGCCAGATGGAAAAAGAATCTCAAAAGCTCACTGAGAAGAATCATTCCTTCAGAATTAGATTGGAGCAAATGGAAGCTAATGACTTTATGAGAAATCGAGATGCTGTTAAACAGATCCAAACAAATGAAAGAATAGAAGGCAATGTGAAATATCTCACTGGAAAAACCACTGACTTGGAAAATAGATCCAGGAGAGATCATTTAAAAATTATTGGACTACCTGAAAGCCATGATCAAAGTAAGAACCTAGAAATCATCCTCCAAGAAATTCTCAAGGAAAACTGTCCTGATGTTTTAGAACCAGAGGGCAAAATAGAGGTTAAAAGAATCCACCGATCACCTCCTGAAAAAGATCCCCAAAAGAAAACTCCTAGGAATATTATAGCCAGGTTCCAGAATTCCCAGATCAAGGAGAGAATATTACAAGCAGCCAGGAAGAAACAATTTGAATATTGTGGAAACACAATCAGGATAACCCAGCTTCTACACTGAGGGATCGAAGGGCTTACAATATGATATTCTGGAGGGCAAAGGAGCTGGGATTAAAACCAAGAATCACCTACCCAGCAAAACTGAGTATCATCTTTCAGGGGAAAATATGGCCATTCAGTGGAATAGAGGACTTTCAAGCATTCTTAATGAAAAAACGAGAGATGAATAGAAAATGTGACATTCAGATACAAGGAGCAAGAGAAGCTTGAGAAGGTAAACAGGGAAAAGAAATCATAAGCCACTGATCAAAGTTGAACTATTAACATTCCTACATTGAAAATCGATAATTGTAACTGATGAAACTTTTCTCAGTATGAAAATAGTTGAAGGGAATAGAAATACATATACACATACACACACACACACACACACACACACACACACATATATATGTCTATATCGGAGGGTATACGGGTGTATGAATACATGTGTGAATGTGTGTATATATGCTTACAGGTATACATAAATTGAGGGCACAGGACCAAGTTAATAGGAAGGGATGATACTTAAAAGGTATAATTAAGAGGTGAGAGAGGAATATAATGAGAGGAGAAGGGGAGAGAGAATGAGGTAAACTATCTCATAGAAGAGGCAAGGGAAAATGGTTACAATGGAGGGGAAGAACAGGAAGGCAAAAGGGAATGGGTCAACCTTATTCTCATTGAATTTGACTCTCAGGGAGGGAATGAAATACACACTTAATAGGGTATCTTACCATACAGGAGAGTAGGGGGATGAGAGGGGGATGATGGAAGGGAGGGAAGGCTGGGGGGGAGGGAAGGTGGAAGCACCCACTTTTGACAAGAGATGAGAACGAAGTAGAGAACAGAACAAGTGGGAGGTGGGATAGGAGGGAGGGAAATATAGTCAGGCTTTTTCAATATATCTACTATGTTAATGTTTTGCATTAGCCACACATGTACAACCTATACTGAGCTGCTTATCTTCCCAGTAAGGGTGAGTGACAAGGGAGGAAGGGAATGAATCTAGAATTCAAAGTTTTAAAATCAAATGTTTAAAAAATATATATATATATGTGCACTATCATTAATACTATTTTACATGTAATTGGGAAAGAAGATATACAGGCACTGGGGAAGAGAGATCCACCATGCCCTTCTGGAAAAGTCAAAGGGGGTATGGGAGAAGATATGGGAGAGAGCAGATTGGAGGAGGGGATATCCTGTGGGATCGCTATTTTGGGGCAGTGGGTAGGGGAAAAACGGGGAGAAAATTTGTAACTCAAAATCTGGCGGAAATGAATGATGTAAATCAGAAGCTAAAGCATTTGAAAAAAAAATAAAGTCCTCCACAATCTCGCTCCAAAAAAATAAATAAATAAATAACTCAGCAACAAGAAGAAGCAAGCAGTAATCTTTGGTAAGTTTTGTGAAATATTCATTGAATCTACAAAGCTTTGTACTTCTGGATAATTGTAATTTTGCTTGTATATGAGGGACTATATAAAACTTTGTCATATTGAAAAAAAAGGGGTCTACCCATTATGGCGAACCTTTAATAAACTTTGCTTTACTTTGGCTGAGAGAAGATTTGAGTCGAATTCATTTGGCAGGACACAGCATGTTGGTATTTTGGGGTCGTGCTGACCTCTAAACCTCTTAACCATGAAGCATGGCCTATTTTCGGGACTTTAAAAGATAATACTCTCTTGCAGTTAGAATTATACTGTCACCGAGAGGGAAGATGGATAGAAATTGCCTACATGATAGCCTTTGTCGAACTCTCTCAGAACACAGTTCTCAGGAAAGACTGTGAGATGCTTGAAGCTAGAGTCCCTCCACAAAGGGCAACAGGAGCCAATTAAATGACCCCCTTCCTATGGGCCCCAGGGCATCAGCCCCTCCCGCCTCAGTGACTCCTGCTCAGGTCCCAGTCATGGGTGTCTCTGAGGCAGTTCACCCGGCCCCTCCTGCTGCTTCCCAGCTCTTTTCCCCTTGCTTTCCCTTCCCTTTTCCTCTAGCCCGGCACCCCTCATTTCCTGCCTCCTACATCATCCACATCTCCTATCCTTCATCTCCCTCTGCAGCCCTTTTCCCTGAGGTAACAGCTACACATGCCTTTGGCCCTACCCTCATGGCAGTCTTAGGGGCATCTCTTCTTCTGACCTCTTCCGCTCCTCATGTACCAGCTGACCTTCCCGATCCACCGGTCTTGCAGTCTAATCCAGTTCAGCCAGCACCCCCCAGTCACTCCCTCACAGAAAGTGGGACTTCCTATCTCCCTTCCCAAGCCCCTGTCCCCACAGAAGGCAGATTGGGGGAGAAGGTAGTTAGAAGCAAACAGTTTGGAAAAGGGCCAGGGTCAAAGCAGAAAACAGAATAAGCAGGGGGGGAGGGCGCGATAGGATGGAGGTAAATACAGTTAGTCTTTCACAATATAACTACTATGGAAATGTTTTGCGTAACTACACACGTACAATCTATATTGAACTGCTTGTCTTTCCAGTGGGGGTGAGTGAGGAGAGATGAAGGAAAAGAATCTGGAAATCAATGTTTTAAAAACAAATGTTTAAAAAAATTTGTTTTTTACATGCAACTGGGAAATAAGATATACAGGCACTGGGGCATAGAAATCCATCTTGCCCTACTAGCAAGTTAGGGCAGGATGGGGGAGGATATAAGAGGGAACAGATTGGAGGAAGGGGTATTCAGTAGGCTCACTACCTTGGGGTGGGGCATAGGGGAAAGACAGGGAGAAAATGTGTAACTCAAAATCTTGTGGAAATGAATGCTGAAAACTAAAAATAACTTGGAAAAATAAAATAATAAAAAGGAAAAGAAAAAAAAAAGCAAGCCTGCAAGTATCTACACTGTCCATGAGCCGTCCACCTCCCCACTCAGCCAAGGAAGGGGCCGATGTGACTCTGTCGTTGGGCAGCCCTTGCTCCTCTCATTCCCATCACTGCAGTCCACCTCCTGCAGAGCTTTCAGGCTTCTCTGAATTCTTCTTCTCTGCCATTTCTCCCAGTACAGCCTACATTTGGCCTAGCCAGTTCCCGACCAGAGGGTGTTCATTTGCTTCCATTCTTGGCCACACAAAAAAATGCTGCAGGCCAGTCACTGATATTAATGGTGATGCAGCTCACACATAGATGGGCTTCCTCTGTTGCCAGGCTCTGTGCTAAGTACTCTCATTCAATGCTCATAAGCCTGGAAAGGAGGGGCTCTCATTATCCACATTTAACAGATGAAACAGATGCAAAGAGAGGTTAAGTGACTCCCCCAGCTCTTAAGTGTCTGAGGCCAGCACTCCAGCCACTGTGTGCCTAGCTAGCCATGAACCTCATGTACGCCTCAGTTTCCTCATCTGTAAAAGCAGGGATAATAGTCAATACCTCTCAGAGTTTTTGTGAAGGTCAAATGAGATCATAATTATGAAGCAGCACATAAATACTATTATTATTGGGATTGTTATCAATGACCTCTCTGTAGCAGAAGCCTAATAGTGGAATTGCTATGCCAAAGGATACAGCCAGTGTCGCCACTTTCTTCCCAAAATTCCAAACTGCTTTCCAAAATGGTTGTTCTAACTCAGCTCTCCCAACACTGCACTGGTGTGCCTGTCTTCCCACAAACCCTCCAACGCTGACTCCTACTATCTGCTGTCATCCTTGCCAGTTTGCTGGGTGTGAGGCCAAGCACCGCACAACAACGATGTGTCAGCAGTCAGACTTCCTGGCTCTGGGGCTGGCTCTCAAGTCCCTACATCCACCCTCGTTTCTCCAGTCATAGAAGTATCTTTTTAAAAAGCACTTCAAGGCTCGCAGATGGCTTTATAAACATCACTTCATGTAATACTCAACACCTCCCCTGAGGCCTCCCAGCTAAGTACTAGTGGTCTCATCATCCCTAGTTTGAGGATGAGGAAAAGGTCAAAAGTGACTGAGGGACTGCCCAGGCCCTTCTGGCAAGGTGGTGCTCAAATCGAGGTCTTTCCAATGCTCTATGGTATCCCCTACAATGGGACTAGCATCATTTGGCATCTCCCTTACTTCCTAACTCCCGGTGCCTCAGACTTGGTGTGTTCTGATATCTCTATCTCTACCTACCATTTCTTTCACATGTCACTGTAATGGCAAGCAAAGTAGTATTTTGTTGCTTGTTTCAGCTATTCAAGTGCCTCCAAGACTTGCCTTTGATTATATCAAGAATCTTTGTTGGAAACAGTACACTCTTTGTCGCCCTTAATAGGCCTAAGGGAGCCTGAAGACCCTCCCTGCCCTTAAGAGGCCTAGTAATCACTTTACGAGGAGCTTACTGAAAGAGCAGAACAGGAAGGGTGGAACAGGAAGGAACGGGGCAGAGAAAATCTTGAGCAGAGCTGGGAGAGGAGAGCTAAGAGAGAGAATGCTTGTGATGTCGGCACTCTGCCTGTCCATTCTGTCTGTATTGATATTACTTTGACTGTTGTTACAAAAGTCCTGGGGCTTTAATGTTGATTTGTGTTTGATTTCTCAGACAGAAGCCTTGTCTGTTGATTTGTGTTACTTTGTCAGATAGAAAGTGAACTGAGATAGTGCCAGCAACGTGTGTAAATATTGTTGAAGCTCTGTTAGGATTAACATGTGTAAATATTGTTGAAGCTACGAAGAGCTTGGAGTGAAGCTGTCCCCATAAGCTGACATAGAGAACAGAACAAACAAACAACTGCCTATGTGTGAATCCAGGCAAGACCTGGGAGCAGCCAGCCCTGGGTTTGGAAACCAGCCTAGAGTCAAGATGGAAGAAGACTTTACTTGGGTACTCTGTACTGACTGATGACCCTGTGACTTCCCATGACCTAGGGGCGGGGGTGTCTGTGCTTCCTACGACCCCTTAAGGAAGTCAGCCTTGAGTGAAGATGAAAGGGGACTTTACTTGGATACTATGTATTCACTGAGGAGATTTATGTGGCCACCTTAGTAATAACTTATGTTCTATTGTTGTGAATGTTGTGCTTTAGTTTATTGCTGAATAAAGAGAGTTCACTATACTATGCGATTAGATCCATAAAGTTATTCACAGCAGCAGTCCTCAGGAGCGCTACTCGCATTGGCTTTATAGGTGCGCACACATTCTGCCAGTTTTACATTACTGCTGAAATGTGAGCATGTGAATAATATAAGAGAACTGCCAGGCTTGGTAACAAAATCGAATAAAAGCCACCAGACGTGTTTCAGTAGCTCTGGCCCAGGTGGTGTGCACCTCTGCTCCAAGCCCAGCATCACTCAGGGCAAAGAGGGGCTTGCCCAAGGAGAAATGAAGGACAGGATCCCAGTAGGGGATCTGAATTCTGAGGCAAAAGCCCAACTCCTCTGCTTACACCTGCTGTGACTGGACAAATTCTCAATCTGTTTCCTCATCTCAGTAAAGAGATGGCACTAAAACCGTCAAGGTCCCTTCCAACTCTAAATCTTTGAGGACGTCCTTGACTGGGTTCATCCGAGTGTGTCTTCTCTTTCACACCCTCTATTTTATCTTTAACCACCGTGGACCACTTCACATCCCTCTGGGAGATCCCCAAAGCCAAGCACATATTCCATTTGGATGACTTAGGGTTTTTACATCAATTCAGGACAATTCTGCCTCTTTTAGGGCAGATAACCCAAAGTCTGCTTTATTCATTTTTCTACATTGTCTGGAATCCTAGGTTTCTAGGAAGTATTATTAGAGGTTGTTTGAAAAAAGATGGGGGTCAATATGATCATGCATTCTCTGTTGCTTAGTGCACAGTCTAACATGGTTAGATTTGTGGAACATTAAAAAAAAATAACAGGGCTTCCAAAATGTAAGATCATGCCATTAAAGTACAAAATTTTATAACAATTATGGTACGTATCTGTGAGAAATTTTTTTTTTAATTATAAGTGTGAGATAGGAAGGGACCTTAGGGAAAGGGCTGTGACCTACAGTCCCCTATCCCCTCCAAAAAGAAGAAATAAAGAAAGTGAAGCACACAAAAGGCAGGCACACAAGCAGAGCAGCTTTCCAAGTGATACCCTGACCCATTTTGAATTTAAAAAGAAATGCAGGCTGGGCATAATAGAGTTTGGGGATTCATAGACAATCCTTTTTTTTGTTCTACAGACTTAGAAATACTCACTTTATTTGCAGATTATGTTTAAAATGCTTTCAAAAATTTAAAGACAAATGAATGTCAAAACAAGTGACCTCAATAAAATAGCAAGATACACAAATCCACAAAAATCATCAGCCTTTGTATATATTACTAATGAAACCTAGTAAAAAGAAGCTAGAAAAAGGAACTTCGTTCAAAATAACTTTTAAAGGGTACATAAAACATAGGAGAGTCGTTCTACCAACATACACAGAATATATAATTGGAACAAAATACCTTTTACAGAAATAAAGGAAGAAAAATAATTAGCTATCTTAATTGTTCATGGTTTGGCTGTGCTAATGTAACAATGACACTGCCTAAACTAATCTGCAGATTCCTAATCAGTACAAACTACCAAAAAGTTATTTTACTAGACAAAAGAATAAAATTAATTTAGAGTAACAAAAGGTCAAGCATCTCAAGGCTATGAAATAACAAAGAAAAGCTGAAATAAAGGGAGCCTAATAATACCAGATCTCAAACTACATTATAAATCAGCAATCTTTAAAACTGCTTAGTTAAAACTCAAGAGAAACTGGTCACTGCGACAGATCAGATAAACAATAAACAGAAGCAACTGGACATAGCTGATCCGTATTTGATATCCTGCTGCTAACTGACCAAAACCAAAAAGCAGTCTGGCAGAAGTGAGGCTTAGACAAGCACTTCACACCAGAAAGGAGCCAAGAGGAGCCACATGCATACAAGACAACTACACAAGGTCAGATCATAAATTACGGAAGGGAAGGCTATAAGTTCAACAACTCTGAAAAACGTAAGAGGATTCTTAGAAAATAAGGGATATACATGATCATACAAGATAAAATGGACAATTCTAAATACATAAAACTGAAAAGTTTCTACATATACAAAAAATTAATGCAATGACATTTAGAAGGGAAATTGTGAGTAGGAAAAAAACTTTTGCCCTCAATTTCTCTGTTAAAGATCAGTGACCCATGACACATATGGAATTGATAGCATTCTGAGCCTCTCAGGATGACCCCTCAGATGCAGTTTCCTCATTCCCTCACAATAACTCCAACAAAACCCTGAAGTTCACACCAGGACAAACCTGTTATAAAGAAACAATGAGAAACTACAGTGACTTCTTCCACCTCAGATTGAGCATACAAAGTGGGCCAGAAGCCCATGGGTAATAAGAAAGCAGATGATACTGGACACATATTGGATCCTTCAAGGCTATGTCACTCTTGACAAGGAAGCAGCCAGAAGGGAGGTGGGGGCCTTGAAAGCCCTGGAGACAGGAGGGAGCAGGCAGCAACCAGTGTGATGTGTCACACTCAAACCTGAATGTCAAAAGTCCAAGGGTTCCTGTATCCCTAACCTTCTGTCCTCAGATGCCAGAGACTGTCTAAAAGATCCATCACTCGGAATCTCAAAGGTAAAGGGGGAGGGAGGGTCCAACTCCAGGAGATAAAGGTCAGGTGAAAAAACCCAGAGAAAAATCAGATAGGACTAACCACTGCACCTCCCCTCCCACACCAACGTGCACTAGAGCAGAGCTTGGCCCAGTCTAAGGTCCAATTCAGGACCTAAAGCTGGGTAGAAGAAATTTAAAGAAAACACTATTCCATATCAAAAGTGATTGCAAACCAACCCGCTAACAACTGCAAGCAGAACTTGAAAAGTAAAGTAGTTTCCCACAAAAACTACATAAGTAGCATCCTAAAAGAAATGAAGATCAACAAAATTAAATAAAGCTCTTGAGGAAAGAATGGAAAGGAAATAAACCACTTAGAGCAGAGATGCCAAACACATGATCCAACTAAATTAAGATGTAATTAGAAAATATTCAATAAAATAAACATAAATACCAAAATCTGTCTAACATTACATTTTGAAAATGAAGTCAACACGTGACCAGCAAGGATCCTTATGTAAGAACTGGTGGTCTCCATTTCCATGTGAGTTTGATACCAATGACTTATAAGAAACCCAGAAACAGACTTGCTTAAAAGTAAACCAGACCAAAGAAAAATAGGAATAACTTCACAAGACAGCAAGAAATATTAAAACAAAATCAAAAGACTGAAAAACGGAAGAAAACAAGATTTTGTCAAAAACAACTGACCAAGAAAACAGGTCAAGAAGAGATCATTTAAGAATCACCAGGCTCCCTGAAAATGATTAAGGGAAAAACAAACAAACAAAGCTGGACACTGTTATGGAAGAAACCACAAGTGAAAACTACACAGTTCTATGAGAATACTAATAATGTTAACAGCTAACATTTAGATGAAGGTAGAAAGACTTGCTCCCAAAGGAAGTGTCCCAGGATAATCAATCAGGATCCAGAGTTCCTAGGCCAAAGACAAAATACTCCAGGTATCCAAAAGGAAGCAGTTTAAGTACCAGCTACAGTCAGGCTTACACAAGGCCTGGCATCTTCTATTTTAAACAAGAGAAGATCATGGAATACAATATTTCTGAAAGGCACAAGCCTGGAACACAACCAATAATAAATGACCCTAAAAAATGGAGCATAATGCCACAATGGGATAAAATGGCCCTTTACTGGAAGGCCTTTCAAGCATTTCTGCTCCAAAGACCAGCACTTAAAGAGGAGCTCTGGAATGTACATAAGAGTACAAACAAAGCAAGAAATAGTCATTTGCTCTGGCAACTGGAAAGAGTTACATGTCAATGCAGTGCTAGCTCCTCAGAAGCCCTCTTCTCTCATCGACTCCCATGGCTCCAAGCTTCTTTGGGCTACTGATTGCCCATGGACTCTCAGTTGCAGCCTCTCTGCTGACCTTCAACTGTCTTTTTCTGACATCTCAAACTGGATGTCAGAACTAGACCCTTGAAACTCAACACGTCCAAACCTGAACTTACTCTCTTTCTCCCCAAACTTTCCCCCTTTCAAACTTCTCTACTACTGAAGAGGGTAACACTTTCCTCCTGGCCCCTCAGGCTCCCAATCCAAGTGCCATCCTCAATTCCTCACTCTACCAGTTCCCATATCCCCCAACATGTTGCCAAGGCCTGTCGCTTTTAACTTTCTAACATCTCTCACACTAGCACCATCTGGGTGCAAGCCCTTATCAACTCCCCCTTGGACTTAGAATGAAGGTCAGGGATTCATGCAGTAGCCTGCTGGTGGGTCCCAGTCTCTCCCCATTTTAGTCCATCCTCCACTCAGATGTCGAAGGGATCTTCCAATCTTCCCTCCACTCCTACTCAATAAACTCCCCATCACCTCTGGGATCAAATAGAAATCCTGGGTGACATCCGAAGTCCTTTATTACCCAGCCTCCTCCTTATACCTTACTCCCCTACAAGAACTCTTCCAGCCAGTGCCACAAGCTAGCTGTTCCTTCCACAAGACCCTCCATCCTGTGGCTCCCGGCATTTTCTGAGGCTGTTCCCCAGGCATGGAATGCTCTCCCTCCTCCTCCTCCTCTCTGCCTCCTGGCTCCCAGGGCTTCTCTCATCTCCCAGCTAAAATCTTTTCCTTCTGGCCTTTCCTAAGCCCTCCTGATTCTAGTGACTCCCTGTTTTCATGTATTTCCTACTTACCCTGCATATGTATTGCAGTCTCTCCCATGAGATTGCGAGCTTCTTAAAAGGGGGGATGGGGGGCTCTCTTTTACCTTTCTTTGTGTCTCCAGTGCTTAGTACAACAGGGGTTTTGCACATAGCAAGTTTTTAGCAAATGTTTAATAACTGACCTTAATAATGTCAAAGAGTGATGAAGGAGTTCAGTAAGAAAGACTGAGGTCCTGGGGGTGGGCTGGTTCTGTTCTACAGACTTTAGAGAAGGGAGAATAAAAGCAAGAATAGAGAAATATGCTCCTACAGAAAGGCCTAAGGAAGGGGACAGACTTTGCTGTTTTTCACAACTGGGGTACGTAAGAAGATACCAACATGAAGGAACAGATGGGCGCAATAGGCAACAGGTGAACCTCACTTTTATCTAAAACGGACAAAATATAAACACCTACAAATGGACAGCTAGGGCCCGATTGGTATAGATAAGGAATCTGTGCTATTCCAAGTCACACTGCAGATGTCCAGCACCGCATTTTATATGATTAGCTTTGAACAGGACACATCTGAATCCATGGGACCAATCCAGGGGGTTCTTCTTCACACAAATAGGGACCTTCCAGGAGAACTCCCTAAGCTATGCTAGTAAAACAGTAGGGATGGCGAGATAAAGAAGGAACACAATGCCCAGGAGCAAAACAGACCTCCTGATCTTGGGAGGAATAAAATGAAGTGAAGAGGACGAAGGGTGACAGACGGCACAGTTATATGGCACTAACACTTGTCCCATCGAGATGAGATGCTAAAGGGCCGCCTAAGCCCCTGAACAAGTGGGCAATGGCTAACCAAATGATGGTGCATGCGTGTCAGGGGCATGAAAGAAGAGACGTGCACTCTGAGGCAGAACCAAAAGTACCACCTTCTCAACAACAGCAACACTGTAACAAAAACAACCTGGATCAGCGAGTAACAGCCCCGGCCCCAGAGTCAGGATGACCTGGGATCGAATCCGGGCTCAGACACTCAGCACCCACCCAGAAACACCTGGCCGTGGAACCTTGAGCAAGTTACTTAACCCCGATTGCTTAAAAAAATAAAATAACATAACATAACATAACAAAACAAAACAAAGTAAAATAAAATGGGGCGGCCAGGTAGCACAGCAAGTAACAGCACTGGATCCAGTGTCGGGATCACCTGGGAATGGAATCTGGGCTCAGATTTAGATTTATTCTCAGATTTACACCCAGAAACACCTGGCCGTGGAACCTTGAGCAAGTTACTGTAATGTAATAGCAAGGAAAGGCAACTTCTAATGTAATGTAATGCCAAGGAAAGGCAACTTCCCAGGTTCAGAATACCAGCATAGGTGCTCTCCATTTTACTCAGTGACAAACCAAGAACAGAGAAGATCAAAACATGACATCATTCAAAATACAGCATTTACTAAGGGTGATTAAATAATCTCCAAGAACTACCCCACCCCAGGGCCTTCCATTCATTCAATCCATTACAAAGTCCCCGTTCTAAATACTACTCCACCCCTAGGCTGTACCTTCATTTAGTCCACCACAAAGCCCCTCTTCTCAAATGGAGATTAGTTTCCAAACATAAGTAAAGTACCTTCATTTGTTCAATCACAGAGCACAAAAAGGTCAAAAGTCCCCCACCCCTGGATCACAATTGAATCTACCCCAGAGTTATATGAAGTTTAAGCACAGCACTTAATATCCAAATGGAGGCCTTTTCTTCATCTTGACAGAGGCAAGTTCTCAGCAATCTTAGTTCCTGGGGAGACTAGGCTTAGCAAGGCCACAAGATACATTGCCAGTCCCTTCATTAATTCATCCTCTGTCTGTAGAACAGTCCTAGAACCCCTGAAAACATTAGCAAAACCCTCTCCCAGGATTTCTGTAAACATACAACAAGAAAATCCTTCTTCAGGGCTTCTGAACCAACAGAAAGGTTCCCAGACCCCTGCAACAACAGCACTGTCTTTCACCAGTGGACAGTATTCACTCTGTCTGCAGGACAGTCTCCAGAC
>NW_027185759.1:1646334-1657354 GCF_028583685.1 Petaurus breviceps papuanus | reverse complement strand
GTCTGCAGGACAGTCTCCAGACCCCTGCAACAACAGCACTGTCCTTCGCCAGTGGACAGTATCCACTCTCTGTCTGCAGGACAGTCTCAGGGCTTCTTAACCAAAAGCCAGGTTCCAGGACTTCTTCAACAATAGGACTGTCTTTCACCAGTGGACAAATCTGGCAAAACAACATCAAAACAGACAGACAAAGTACCAGCAAAACAGCCATGTCTCCTCAGTCCTTGGCAGCTCAGGGGGCAGGTCTCAAAAGTCCAGGGCAATTCAAAGTGGCCCCCAGCAATTCTCTCAGTCTTTCTCTCTGCCTCCAGGAGGTGCTGCTTCCAAAAAGATCTTCCGCCTCTTTCTTGTGTCTCCAAATCTACGTCACCAGCTCCTCCCAGTTCAGGACTTTCTTTTCACATCAACAAGCCCATCCCACAGGTGGGATTAACAAGCTCTGGGTTTTAACACAATCAATTTGAAAACCTAGCCAATACTGGGGAATCTTTATATTCCATTACTATCACAGTTACTTAACCCCAATTGCTTAAAAAAAAAAAAAAACCTGGAAAAACTCGAGGAGCCTGAGTTCAAATCCAACAGGATGGAGGGAAATACACAATCAACAATCATTACTATGAATGGGGAAGAGCTCATCCATAAGACAGAAAAGACTATAACAAGGATATGTTCTTCATAAGCAGTTCAGTTAAAGATAAAGACTTACATAGAGAGAAGATCAGGATTGAAATTGTATGCCCCAACTGAACTCAAGAAAGTCGGGGTAGTGATCATGATCTCAGACAATCGCAAAAATGCACTTCATTAAAAATGATAAACAGAGAAACTACATATAGCTGAAAGGTACCATAAACAATGAATTCATTTCAATATTTACCATATATGCATCAAATGACAAAGTATCTAAATGCTTAGAAGGAAGAGCCTAGTTACAGGGAGACAGTAAAACTAGGCTAGTAAAGGGGCCTCAAGTTACCACCTTTCAGAACTAGAAAAAAAAACTAACCAAAAGAATAAACAAGAAGGAAGGGAAGGCTATGAACAGAATTTTAGAAAAGTTAAAATATGGTATTTTGGGAATTATTGAATGGTATAGGAAGGATACATACTTCTCAGCTATGCATGACACCTTTACAAAAAAAATTCTCACAAACAAATGAAGAAAACCAATAAAATTAAAGCATATGCTTTACTAAATAAAATGCATATACAATAAAGGATCAGTGAAGAAAAAGGCTAAAAATTAACTACATATCAAATAACTTCTAATCCTAAAGAATTGGTTGATCAAAGAACAAATCACAGAAATATCAGATAATTAGGGGTGGCTAGGTGGCACAGTGAGTAGAGCACTGGCCCTGGAGTCAGGAGGACCTGGGTTCAGATGTGGCCTGACACTTAACACAAAAACTAGCTATGTGACCTTGGGCAAGTCACTTAACCCCAGCTGCCCTCCAAAAAAAAAAAAAGAAATATCAGATAATTTTTTTAAAGATATAACAAACCAACATTCTGGGGGATGTAGACAAAACAATCTATAGAGGAAATTATCTCATCAACAGAAGAAAGAAAAGATGAATGAATTTGGGCATGCAGCTAAAACAACAACAACATTAATGTTTAAAATTCCAATTAAACACCAAAAGAGAAATACTGAAAATCAAAAGAGATCAACAAAATTGAAAGAAAAAAACCAAATTAATAGATAAAACTAAAAGCAAGTTAAATAAGGAAAATAAACCATTAGCTGATTTTATTAAAAAGAAAACCAAATCACCAGTAGCAAATATGAAAAAGTATAATTCACAAAAAATGAAGAAATCAAGGATATTAGGAAATATTTTCCCCACCTAAATGTTAATAAAAAACTCAAATGAAACGGATGAACATTTATAAAAATACAAACTATCCAGATTAAGAGAAAAGGAAATATAAAACAAAACAATCATTCCAAGGGGGACAAAACTGAACAAGCTATAAATGAATTCCCAAGGGGAAAAAACCCAGGACCAGATGGATTCACAAGGAAATTATATCAAATATTCAAAAAACAATTAGGTCCAATGTTACACCCACTCTTTGCAAAGATAACCAAAGAAAAGATCCTATAAAATTCCTTCTATGGCACAATTATGGCCTTGATAATCTACAGGGAGTCAAAACAAACAAAAAAAAAAGGAAATGTTAGATAAGAATCTCTAATCAATATCAAGGCTAACATTTTATTTAAAAATTTTTCAAAAAAATCAGCAGCAACATATCACAAAGATAGAAATGTTATGACCAGTCTGGATTTCTACCAGGAATTCAGAATCAGCTTAATATTAGGAAAATATAAATAGATTTGGTCATATTAATAACAAGAACCAAAATCATGTGATTACATCAATAGAGACATAAAACATAGAAATGAAAGGACTTTTCCTTAACATGATAAACAGCATAGATCTGAAACACAGAGCCAGCATTCTACATAATGGGGTAATAACCTTTAGTGCACCAAGGCACAGCAACAATGTCTACTGTCACCACAATTTGACATAGTGCTAGAAATAGTATTTACAGAAGTAAGAAAAGAAAAACACAAGCACAGGAGAAAAAGAAATAAAATGGCCTCTTTTTACAGATGATATGGTATTTGTTCAAAAGCACCCAAGAGAATCAACCCAAAAAATAACTGAAATGATGACTTCAGCAAAGTTGCAGAACATGAAATAAATCCACATAAATCATCAACGTTTTGGTATAATATCAATAAAACCCAAGAGGAAAAGGAAGAAAAAGAAATTCTATGTATAAAATTATTCAGTCTACACACAAGATACACACAATAACTATTAAATACTTTCTAGAAATACAGACCTAAATAATTGGAAATATCCATTGCTCAAAAGCATACCTAGTCAATATAATAAAAATGGCCATTACTGCCTAAATCAATTTACTTATTCAGAACCACACCAATAAAACTACCAAAAAGATTATTTTATAGAACTAAAAAAAATTTTTTTTAATTTATCTGGAGAAACAAAAGGGAAATAATGAAAAAAAAAAAGTGGGAAGGAAGGAGGCTAACAGTACCTTACCTCAAATTCTACTACAAAGCAGAAATCATAAAAAACAATCTGATTGTGTTTAAAAACCAAAGACACAATTAATCAGTGGAACACAGCAGAGACACAACAGACCAAGCAACTGAGGCCTAGGCAGAGGACGGTTGACCAGCAGAGAAAGTGTCGGACTTAGGAGTCAGAAAGGCCCCTTCAAATATAGGCTCAGAAACAAGTTAAGTGACCCTGACTCATACCCTTCATTTCTGCCTGCCTCTGGTTCCTCAACTGTAAAATGGAGATGACAAGAGTTCCTACCTTCTGGGGTGGCCAGGTAGCACAGCGAGTGAGAGCACCGGACCCAGAGTCGGGATGACCTGGGATCGAATCCAGGCTCTGATACTTAGCACCACACCCAGAAATAACTGGCCGTGGAACCTTGAGCAAGTTACTTAACCCCAATTGCTTAAAAAAAAAAAGAGTTCCAACCTTCCAGGGGTGTGCTGAGCACCCAAGTAAAGCCCTCGGCAAACTCTAAAATGTTCTACAAATTCTTGTTGTTACATATTCTTGGTCACTGTTGTTACTGTTCGTCTAATGCTCAGTAAACTCAAACACGCCAGCTAGTAGGGGAAGGCCTTACTATGTGGACAGAAAATTAGGCAGAAAACATCTGACACTATATACCAAGATTAGCTCCAAATGTATATAAGATCTACATATAAAAGGCTACATCATAAACAAATTAGAAGAACAGGAAGAAATTACTTGCAGATCTAGGAATGGGGAAGGGTTAAAAACCAAAGAAGGGATACAGAAGATTACAGAAGAAAAAAATAGCCAATTTGTATTACATAAAAAATTTTTTTTAATTACAAACAAATTGAATGCAGTTAAGATTGTAAGGGACCCCACTAACTGGTTTCCCTATCTGGACAGCTGGTTGGCACAGCAGATAGAGTTCCAGGCAGGCCTGGAGTTCAAATCTGACTTCGGACACTAGCAGTGTCACCCTCAGCAATTCACTTCACCCTGTTTTGCTCAGTTTCCTCATCTGTAAAATAAGCTGCAGGAGGAAATGGAAAACCATTCCAATATCTCTGCAAGAAAACCCCAAATTGGGTCACAAAGTCAGACCCAATCGAAACAGCTCAAACACTGGAGGAAAATCATTGTAGCGGGCTTCTCTGATAAGGTCTCAGTTCCAATACACATAAGCAACTGATTTAAATTTATAAAAATAGGATCCCAGCCCCAAATTATAAATGGTCAAAGGATATATCAAAGGTAATTCTCAAGGGAAGAAATCCAAGCTACATGAAAAATGCTATAAATCACTAATAATTAAAGAAATGCCAATGAAAGAAATCCAGTCTAATCAAAGTGGCAAAGGTGACCATGAAGAAAAGTGGCAAGTACTGGAAAGGAGGCAGAAAACAGGTGCCTTGGTATGCAATCAGTGGGCTTGCCATTCTAGAAAGCCGTTTGGGGTCCTGTGCCTGTCCACTGACTACATAACACCACTACTCTGCACACACCCTGGATCGGGGGTGGGGAACCTGCAGCTCCAAGGCCATACATGGCCCTCTAGGTCCTCAAGTGAGGCCCTCTGACTGGTTCTTACCCCTACCCTGGATGAACAAGAACATTTATAGTGAGTTTTTCAAAATTTTATATTTTTTGTGGAGGCAAAGAACTGAAAACTAAGGGAATGGCCATCAGATGGGAAAGAGCTAGACAAACGATGGCTCTTGAATAGAATGGAATCTTAGTCAATTAGGTGAAGAGACAATTTTAGAGAACTGCACCCGAAGAACTGATACTGTAATGTTAACATCATAAAAATGGTTAATTCCGAAAGCCCTACAAACTGATCACCGAAATAATCTACCAGGAGTCCTGAGGACTATTGAAGAATGCTACCCACGTTCAGACACAGAGCTCAGGACTCTGAGTGCAGATGGAAACACGTGTTTGGACACGGCTGGTGCAGGAATTTGTTACCTCTGACTATACTTGTTACAAGGCCCATCTTTTTCTTTTTAAGGGGAGTGGTGAGTGAAGGATACATGTGGAGAAAAAAGAGTCTGATAATTGGAAAAAGTACATTATTTCAGGTAAAAAATGATAATGCCCCTAAATACATATCAAATGTTAGAAGGAGATAGGCTTTCCTAGAGTAAGGGCCGTGAACATGGGGCTATAACTTGCCTAATGTTCTCACTGACACAGTCTTCTGTAACATGATTTGTTTACTAAATGAGACTCTGCCCCTTCTTTTCAGAGGTAAAGAACTATGTGCATGAACCCGGAAAATACCACCAGGTTTTGTGGATGTGCTGCTTGGTTTTGCTAAAATGCTTTCTTTTTTAAAATTCTTGGGGAATTTAAAACATTTTTTGTTTCAAGGTATGGCATCCTGGCCAAAGGGGCAAGGAAGGAGACTTTCCAAAGGGGAGGAGATTTAAAACAGAAAGTAGCAATGAAAATTGGGCATTTTTTAAAAGTCATAAATGTTTGCTGTGTTCTATTATTTCTAGGAATGGTTGAGTCAGTACAGAAAATGCCTTTCAGCCATCTCAAACTAGATGTCCAGCAGACACCTGAAACACCACGTGCCCAAAGGGCCTCCCTGCCCCCTCCTCCCAGGCCCTCATCACCTCAAGCCTGGATCACTGCAATACCCCACTGCAGCCTCTGCCTGCCTCTGGCCTCTCCTCTCCAACCCATCCTCCATTCAGTCATGAAATAATGTCCGTAGAACCCAAGTCTGACCATGTCACACATGTTCCTGCTCAACAAAGCCCAGTGGATCCCTACTGCCCCAAGGATCTATCATGTTCATCACCACCAGGTAAGATGCCAATAGTGGCAATAAACGATCCTCAGACATGGAGCCGAGAGGAGGCCAGAGAAGCCTCACACACAGTTAGGAAGCCAAACAAGGGTTGGAATTCCAGCCGTGGGACACGGAAGCCAGCACTCTCCACAGCATTACAGCACTCCCACCTCAACTCCAGCCTGCCTGACCTGATGGGAAGCCTCCCCAGCCTGTCCTGTTCTCTGACATCGCCTCGCCACCACCCGAGAACTGGCACTCCAGGTTTTACCACCAAGCCCTTCCTCTCCTCCCCACTCCCTGCCCCTGCAGAATATGCTCCACTCAGAGCTCCCCAAGCCTCCAGGTCCCACAGTTCGCTCAAGTTAATGGGTTCTGAGGTCACCACATTATTCTGAATCAATGGGAAATCAGACCTGAAAAATCTGCAGTTTGAGACTGTTTCACAAAGGGTTCCATGAGACCCAAGGAGGCAGATCTTTACTATCCAGATGGTGCCAAGCTTCCCAGAAAAGATGAGACAAATCAGACTGGGCTTTAGAGGCTGTGGAAGAATTCAACAAGAGGGAGAAAAAAATCATCCTTTGATTGAAGAATAAAAGTATATTTAAGGGTCGGAGGAGAATAGATTGGTGAAAACATTAAGTCCCTGGAGGAGAAGAACATGAAGGGACCCAAAAGACAAGATGACACCCATTCAGGTAGGGCTTGAACTACAGACTGGACACTGACAAGAAAGCTGTTGGACCCTGGAGTACAGGGGTGACAACACTAAACTCTGTACAAGATGAGCCTCAAAGCTATTGATAATCATATGAAAAAATGCTCTAAATCACTACTAATCAGAGAAATGCAAATTAAAACAACTCTGAGGTACCACCTCAAAACTATCAGAGTGGCTAATATGACAAAAAAGGAAAATGTTGGATGCTGGAGGGGATGTGGGAAAACTCAGACACTAATGCACTGTTGGTAGAGTTGTGAACTGATCCAACCATCCTGGAGAACAATTTGAAACCATGCCCAAAGGGCTATAAAACCGTGCATACCCTTTAATCCAGGAATTCCACTGGTAGGTTCATATCCCAAAGATATCCAAAAAAGGGGAAAAGGACCTATTTATGCAAAGATATTTATAGCACCTTGTTTTGTGGTGGTGAAGAATTGGAAAATGGGGGATACCCATCAATTGAGGAATGACTAAACAAAGCTGTGGCACATGACTGTAATGGAATATTAATGAGCTATAAGTAATAATGAGCACAATGACTTCAGAAAAACCTGGAAAGAGTTACATGAACAGATGCCTAGTGAAGTGAACGGAATCAGAAGAATGTTGTACGTAGTAACATTAAAGAAGAATTGCAAATCATTTCACTATTCTCAGCAAGACAATGATCTAAAATAATCCCAAAGGGCTAATGATGAAGCAGACTAACCACCTCCAGAGAAAGAACTGATATTGATTGAATACAGACTGAAACAGCTATTTTTCACTTTCTTTCATTTTTAATTTTTATTTCAGTCTCTTTGTACAAAATGACAAATATGGAAATACTTTACTGCACAGGTATAACCTTTATCTGATAGCTTATTGTCTCAGGGAGGAGAGGAGAGATAGAACTGGAACTCAAAACGTTAAATGAAAATGCTTTAAAAAAAAAAAAAAAGGTGAGCCTAGACAGGGAGAGAGCCAGGGTTGGTGGCCCACAGACTTGTACAGAAAAAGGGACAAATGAGATGGCCAGAACATGAGAGAGAAAGGGAATCTTGGAGCTTGGCTGCTTTGGGCTCATTCTCTGCTGCTGCCATGACGCTCTGGTGCTGATGCAGTCAGAGGAGTCCAGAAACATGGGAAAGGCTGTATCCTGAGAGTCAGAGTGGGAGGGAGCCCCCAGTGGGCTGCTCCAGGAATCCTGACTAGTTTAGCATTCTCATCAATAGCTTAGAAAAAGCCAGGGAGTGCATTCTTATTAAGTCTGTGGGCAACCTACAGCTGGAGAGAAAGGAAACTCACAGAATGCAGAGGCAAGGTCTAAAAAGCATTCCAACAGGATAGAAAAAGCCAACTTTATTCATATAAAACTTCACAGAGAGAGTCTCATAGGCATAAATGAGGAGAAGGAGGATTAAAAGGTTCCCCAAAAGGCAGAGGGGCAAAAGAGACTGAATGAATGGTAAGCTTGAGAAGCTAAGAGCCCAGCAGGCAAGAAAGTGAAGGAAGCCACAGTCTTCCCCAGGGCGCTGTGCCCTGGCCTGGGGAGGTCACATCTTCAGAAGACCACTGGGAAACAGGAAAGCACCCAGGCAAGGGCAGCCAAGATGATGGGGAAAGGCTCAGAGCTCCTGACCTAGGGAGGTCTGAAGAGGCATCTTTAAATACTGGGAAGGAGGCAATCAGCCATGCTCTGCTTGGCCATGACAGGCAGATGTAGACTTCAGACAAAGAAAACTCCTCACTAATGGTTCTCTCTCTGCCAAAGGGGAAGAGGCAGCCTTCACAGGAGATCTTCAAGTAAAGACTGAAGGAGAAAGCCTCCGATGAGCTAGAAAGGGGATTCCTGGACAAGTCTGGGTGGGCCAGTGGCCTCAGCAATGCTTTCCAGTACTGAGTATCTAAAAAGTCACAGAAATGAAAACAGATTCCATTCATATGGCTTTTAGCAGGAAGGAAAGTGGCTCTACCTGGAAGTTTAAAAGCAGACACATGTATTCTTTAATTAATAAGAGGTAACGACCAAGCAGTTAAAGTCTCCCACACACACTTGGAGTTCACGCCCCTGAGACTGACCCTCCCGTGACCCCCCACTGTCCTCAGGCTAGAACCTCTCCCATTCCTCCAGCCCTCACCTACACTTGGGCTGCGTGTACTTGTCTGGAGGCTGCCATGAAGAAGGGTATTAAACCAAAGGCAGGGCTCCTTCCCGGTGGCAACCACTGGACTAAAGGGCAGTTCTTTACAGCCTCGTGGGCCTTGTGTTTTTCTGAGGCTCTTCCTTCTTCACGGTCATTTCCTTGAGTCTATTTTGTGTTTTATCTATAGTCTATCCATTGGGGAGCCCCTTCACCTCTCATAACTCTCACTGCATCTACCCCTAACATCTAACCCTCTCATATCTCTCATTGCCTACAAGGTACTTCCAAACATCTGATTTCCACACGATCAAAACAGAATTTGCCTTTCCTTTAAGACAGGCTTTTGGGGCGGCTCGGTGGGGAAGTGAACAGAGCACCGGCCCTGGAGTCAGGAGGACCTGAGTTCAAATCCAGCCTGAGACACTTAACACGTACTAGTCGTGTGACCCTTGGGCAAGTCACCTAACCCCAATTGCCCTGCCTTCCCCCCTCTAAAAAGGAAAAAAAAAGGGGGGAGCTTTTAAGGGGAAAGAAATCCATTAAGTTAAGAGCTGACTAGAAAAGCATGGAGAGATTAATATGAACTGATAGAGCATGGAGTGAGCAGAACGAGGAAAGCAATGCATACAGGGTCTCTGTAGGTGGCCTTCCAGCTTTCCTCTCTTTAGGAATCAATCAACAAAGAATGTAAGTGCCTACTATGTGCTAGGCACTGAGGAATGAAAAGACAAAGAAGGAAACAAGTCTGGCTCTCTCCATGTGGTGGGGAGTGCGTGGGGCTCCTCCTCTGACATTCCATCTCTCCCTCCAGGGCTCTGGGGGCCCAGTCTATCAATGTGGTGGGGAGTGCATGGGGCTCCCCCTGACATTCCATCTCCCTCTCCAGGGCTCTCAGTTTCAGAACAGCTGCCAACCTGCATGACTAGCACCTCTCCTCACCAGGAGTTCCCTACATCTCTCACGTAGGGCAGAGAACGAGGAAAAGGATTTCAAGTTCCTACTAGATGTTAAAGAGAGAAACATTTTCTGACCAGTAAGTTCAGCTTTTAGTTTTCAAAGGCAGATGTGTTTAACAAATAAAACCGACTTGCTATTCCCATAAAGTATTTGTAAACTTTGAAAGTTCCAATGCAAACACAAATACCCAGTCCTGCACAGGTGAAATCTTCTCCAACAAATCCTGGTCAAAATGTACATTCTCTGTCATGGGAAAAACAGGAAAGCCTCATTTTGTGGATACTTTTTAAGCTGGAGGCTAAGACATTTACATTAATTTTACAAACTTTTAAAACATGCTTTAAAGTGAACTGAAAGCACATATTCATATACCTAAAATGTACTCATTAAATTTTAAATGATGTTTGACAATAACTTAAATTAACCATTAACTTGATTCATCCTCTACCTTTTCCTCCTAGTGAAAGATTCCTTTCTTTCCCCTGCTTCTTGGGAAGCACCCTTTTCCCCCTCACCGTGAATGGCAATGGCCTGGGATTTGGAAAGGGGAAGACCTGTTGGAATCCTGGCCTGGCCACTTGTTTCTGGTGTGACCTCAGGCAAGTCTCTTAACCTTCCTGGGCCTCCGCTGTCACAACAGCAGAGTAGGAAGTAGCCTAGAAGGAGACTAGACCAGAAGTTCTAAAGCTTGATCCATGCACACACTCAATTTAAAAAGCGGCCAATACATCTCTTACAGGCTTGCTGTGTCTTAGCACTGACACAGCAGGGTCATCTCCACTGCAGGAAGGCAGGTGCTTTGTATACAAAGGAAGGTGTCTTAGACTCCCCATCCCCTATCCATGGGTTGGGTGAGCCCCCAGGATCTCTGAGGTCCCTTCTAGCTCCTAGATGAGGTACTGACTCTCTCAGCCTCAGTTTTCTCAAGTGTTGAATGGCATAGTAATGCTTGTTGACTTGCACACCTCCTGGAGCTGTCATACACCGTCTAGTCCTGACAGCCCTACAGAAACCTGCATTGCTGTGGCTCTGAAGCTGGGCTACACTGTCAAACAGATGTCGGCTAGACTGTGCCAACACAAAGCATGAAAAGACACCTAGTCTTCACGAATGTTTCTCCTTGGCACTCGGTAAGTCTGGCCAGTGAGGGGCATTTGAGGACTTTTCAGGAATGAGAAGTGTCTTGATCTTTTCTCCTGCCTCCTCAGCTTCTCCTTTACGATGGCACTGAATTCAGTGCCAATGATCATTCCCAGTCGCTAACAGTCCGCACAGCAGTGACGAATCCTCAGGTCGATGCCCGCTCCTGATGGGT
>NW_027185759.1:1594040-1645934 GCF_028583685.1 Petaurus breviceps papuanus | reverse complement strand
GGCCCTAAGGGGGGCGTAGGGGGTGTCTAGGGGGGACCCCGGCCCTAAGGGGGGCGTGGGGGGGGTCTAGGGGCGATCCCAGCCCCAAGGGGGGGGTGTAGGGGGGTGCCTAGGGGGACCCTGGCCCTAAGGGGAGTGTGGGGGGTGTCTAGGGGGACCCGGCCCTAAGCCAGGTCTGACGGAGGGGCTGCCACCTTCCTGCCCGCCCTGGCCCGACGCCCACGCTCCGCAGGGCCCTGAAGGGCACATCGAAAATGGACTCCCTGGACAGTTGGGGGCGGGGCACGTCCATGAAGGCAAAGCCCCCCTCACCCCCCTACCCCGAGGCCCAGGCCGGAAGGAGGGAGAGTCGGAGGCTCCTCCCGGGGCGGCCTCAGTTTACTCCCCTACAAAACCAAGAGCCGGGGCCCTCACGGAGGCAACAGCCCCAGCTGAGCCCCTCCCAACTCCCCCTCCCAGGCCCCCTCAGGGCGCAGGCGCAAGGGGGAGGGGAGCCGGACAGCAGAGTCCCCGCCCCCCGCCCCCCCCGGCATCTCCCCCCTCCCCCTCCCCGACGCCCCCCCCCCCTGGGGGGGGGGGGGGGGGGGTCTCACCGGAAGCGAGGCGAGTCCTTGAGACACTCCTCGAAGTCTACCGTCACCTTCATGTTGCCTTGGCCGGGCGCGGGCGCAGGGCCTGACGGGCGGAGGGACGGACGCGGACTCGGGGCTGGGGCAGAGGCTGAGGCCGAGGGAGCCGGGCCGGGGCGGAGGCGGGGGCGGGGCCTCGCGGAGGACGCGCCGGCGCTGGGCGGGGCGGAGGCGGGGCCTGGGCCTACCGCGCGTCCCGGGGCGTTGGCGGCCCTGACGGACAGGCCGAGCCCTCCGGCCGGCCAATGAGAGGAGCCTGTGCCCGGGGCCCCGCCCAAGGGCGCTACGGCAACGCCCCTGAGCGACGGCGCCCGGGACCCATGGAGGGCGGGGTCCCACGGAGATCCCGCCCCTCTCCGACGACAGCAGGCCAATCGTAGAGTGAGGCCGCAGGAAGGCGGGCCCGAAGCCCTTCTCGGTCAAGCGGGAGGCTGGAGGCGCCTGGGTAAGAAATTCACGTGACTCCTCCCTCAGCTCCTATCTACTCTTCTGGCCTCGCTGCGGCTGCGCCGTGGCGTGTACGCGGTGACGAGGACTTTGGGAGGGCTAGGCTTTTTTTTTTTCCTCCTAAATCTCCTTAAAGGCCGGAGTAGAAAGGTTACATTCTAAAGCAGCCCACGTGGCACAGGGCTGTCCCCCTTCAGTAGTCAGAAGCCGGGGCTCCAATCTCCCTCCTTCCCCCAGCGACCCCGATGGTGACGTCAGCGGAAGTCTTTCCGCTGTGAGCCGTGAACTCGCAGCCCCCACGTGAGGCTCAGGGAAACGCTCAGACAGGAAGTCAGGCCTACGGTCACCTCGCTCACGCCTCTAGGCCTCAGAGGACGAACGGGAGGCCTCCTGGGCGCCCCTTGTGTCTTCCGGAGTCGTGGCTCGCTCTTCCTTCCGCCGGCCGCTCCCCCAGGGAGAAGCGCCTGCGGGGACACACCCCCCCTCCGGAGCTCGCCCCGGGGGGTCCGGGCAAGCCCCTCCCACGGGGCCCCGCCCCCATCGCAGCTAAGCCCCGCCCCCAGGAGAGCCCCACCCGCCCTGCGAGGCTCCGCCCCCCCAGGTCTCTCGCTCAGCCTTTCCCGGGCCTCCCTGGGCTCTGTCTCCCTAGTACCTTCCGCCTCCACCCAGGGAGCTGGGTGGGTGGGCCTCGGTCCAGCCCCGGCTTCCCCCCAATCCTCGCTGCTGCTGGAGCCTACCCGGGCCCAGGTCCCCGGGCCGCCCCTGGGGCTGCGGGGAGGATGTGCCGGGGAGCCGCAGGGCGCCCTCGTGGGGCCAAGGCCCCCCGGGGAGTTAGGGCTCACCCACAGGGGTTTTAACCCGCTCCCACCCGAGCACCCCACTGAGGAGGCATCACCGTGGCCCCAGCGCAGGCTGCCCACGCCACCCCACGGGCGCCAGGGTCCGAGGCCAAAGCCGATGCTTCTGGGCCCGGGAGCCGAACTTCACACAGCAAACCCCCTTCGGAAAAGGGCGTGTTCCGAGGGCCCAGAAGCCGCCTCCGCCGTCCCCACCCGGATCCCAGGGCACACGGAGGGACGCTTTGTTTGGCGCGCCTCTTCACCAAGCGCCCGGTTCGTCTTGGCTTTGGCTCTGAGCAGCGCCCCACCCCCCTGGTCCGAGTGTCAGGGCCCCACCCGAGAGTTCTCCCTGGCCCCAGCGGCCGTGGTGCGCGACGATTGCGGGGTCCTGAGCGACGTAAACTCCGAAAGGTGGAGGCCGCCCGCGCCCAGCTATTCCAGGTCGTGACTTAGCTACAAAGCTGCATTTTAGACACGGAGTCAAAACGTGAGATACTGTGACCTGTGAAAGCCAAAACAAGAATGGTGTGACCGAGCAGAAGACCCAGGCCAGCCCCCCGGCTCCTCCTGCCTGTGTCTGGGGCATGCAGCCAACTTGGGTTCGAAATTACATAGAATTTCAAACACATTAAACTACTACCTATATTTAGCATGGAAATACTTATGGTCCACCTTTGGGATGAAACAATACCCCCTGACTATGGGGTAGGTCCAGGCTTCCCCAGCCAGGGGACTTTTGGACCTCATGATTGGCATAGTACTGCCAGGGGGAGTTAGGGCTAGCTAGAGAAGGGCTGACATGGGCACGGACGGCCCTTGCCCGTACTGTTAATGAGCCATCACCAAGGTCTTTCTCTCCCTTTCTCCCTCCCTCCCATACTGCAGCAGCCTCAGGAGAGGGGGGATGGGAGAGAGAGAGAAAATCAATACTTTCAGGACATGATTGGTAAAGACACATAGGAGTGTGAGGGACATGGGCAGAAGAGAAGGCATCATCTGTTTGCATTAGCCATGTGAACCAAGGGTTTGGGGGTAAACAGTTTGGAAACTTTGGAAAGAAAAAGTTTGTATTCCTCTGCATTTCTGCACTGTGGACAGGCTCTTTCCAGCCTGGAATGACAGCTAGAGAAGAAGGTTATTTCACTGATTAGAGACAGGCAGGTTTGGGGGCTGCGTCACTGAAAGGTTCAGGAGAAGAGACTGACTTTGGAACAAAACTGGCACTTAGCCCTTTCCTGGCTCACGTGAAGGGGAAGATTTGTGTGCCAAGATAAGTCAAAATTTATTATATTTTTTAACGTGGAGACAAATTGGGAAAATGCATAGATTTGAATTTTGTTAACTGGATGACCTCGGTTTACCTCACATGCATGTGGCAGAGGGCAAACATTGTAAATGTTAGTTATTATCACTAGTTCCTTAATTAGGTGGGAACAGTATACCATGCCAATGGTGATGACATGCCCGATTTTCTATGTAGGGTAATTTGGAAATGTATTTAACAGAATTGGAGTCATTTAATCTGTAATGTGTTTGTTACACAAGTTTCAAACACATAGAATTACTTCAGATTGGAAACGTTCGTATCAGTTATATCAAGTCACTTTTCATAATTTGGATGATATTAAAGTATAAACTGAAAGAAACTAAAAGACAGTGGGAAAAAATTGGTTAAAACCACTCACGTTATTTTTATCAGTCATACTAACCCTGTCTTTTAATGTTTTGCATCTGTTATTTAGGAAACTGTATTTCCACCTTTGTAGTTAAGAGGAAACTACAGCTATAACTATTTGGCTCTAACTTATGAAAATTGTAAGGTTGCTAACAAAGTTATTTGGAATTACTGTTTTAATGTTAAAAACTAAAATTGGGCTTTGATTACTGTGTGTGGAGAGGAGGGGATGAGGTGAAAGCCTCATCCAGACTGGTTTTGTCTATTCAGAGCTGTCCTTATTGGGGTGTGAGGGTGTGCAGCAGGGTCACTGTTCCACCTTGGGGGTGGTATCAAAGAGCATAGCCCAGAGCAGTTCTAAGGTTACATGGGGTGGATACCCCTGAGGTTTACCTGTGATGTAAGGCTCTAGGGGGTGACCAGAGACCCCATATATGAGGGTTCTAAAAATCAACAAGCCCTGTTCACTCTAGTAGATACCAGTGCAGAATGCATGATGCAATATGGGAACCCTGAAAGACATCCAGGCAAGTGGGTAGCCATAGAAGGATACAGGGGAAATTCAATCAGGGCAAAACAAACCAAATTAAGACTGAAAGTAGGGGACTTGCCACCCAGAGAGCATGTGGTTTATATCAGTCCGAAGGAAGACTATATCATAGGGTGGGCAGGCAGAGGCATCAGGTTCAGCCCCTCCCTGGGGTCCCTGGGAACCATCTGTGTGGGCAGGGTCATCAACCCTGGGGAAAGAGCTTGGGTTATGGTGTTCTAAACAATGAACTTGGCTTGCTGAGCATTTGCAAGTTTATGTATGATATGGAAATGATTTCTAATAATTGGTCTTTATATCAGGAGAAATTTAAATTTGAGAAGAAAAGAAAAATAAGTGAAATCCCTTATGTATGTGAGTCCTGGCACATTTTTATTGCTTCTTGCAACTCCATGAGAGTAAAAATAACTATTAGGCCCTAAGCTGTGATTAGTGAAACTTGCCATTTGAGGTTTGAATTTATGTATAGTTGTCTGATCGTTAAATCAGTAATCTGGCATTTGAGAGAAATGCCACAACTCACTCAGAGGGGATATGATTCTGAATTGTCGCAGGTGGAGGTCTGTGTCTGGGAAAAGCCCAGAGGACAACCTGGGCACTAGCCCAGGTGAGAGTCTCCTGGCTCAGTTTCCCCATTGTGCTTCTTTGAAAAGGAATGTTTTTCACCTGGCTATCTATTCCTGAGTCTGGCTAGGAGGTGGAATTATTATTGCATGGTTGGTTGTTAAACTCACCTGGAATCAAACAAAAGCTAAGGACATTTTATCCTGCCATGTGTGCACCCTTAAGGTTAAGTGTGAAGGACCAGTTAGGTACTGGTATTAATCATGTCCCTGCTTTTTCCTTTTATAGTGAAGTTCTATAATTAGAGCAAGTGGTCCATAGAAGGCTGGGGCACAGTGCAAGTATGTGAGATCTGATTGTTTGGAATCAGAAGGGGTAGTCATTCCATGTCTCAAACAGCTAGGTAAATGAGAGCCCGGGTTTGTCATCTGCCTGCCTGCATAGTCTCGTGAAAGATTAAGTCCCTGAAATAGATCGTCCTTTCCAAATAATATGGGGATAATGAGGCAAAGATAAAATAAGGGCTTTAAATAAGGGGCAAAATCATGTAAGAATATTGGCTTAGAGCCCCTTGCTGCTACTCTGTTAATGATGGAAACTACGTCAGAAGCATCTTCAGTTTGGTTTCTTGGAGGTAACTTAGGGAATATTTTTATATTAATGGGAAAATCCATTTCATTCAAGTTTATTACTAATGTGGAAATATCACCTGTTTGTACTATGTGTCCCATAGTAAAAATATGTTTTATTATAGACAACTTATTGACATGCATTGTTTTGGAATTAATTACTTACATTTCCTCTGAAGTCTTTTATTATAATTGGAGTAAAGTCAGACTCTTAAAAGCAAATTCGTTTGTGTAAATATTGAACCCAAGGGTGGGAAGCTTCTCCCTGCAAGAGTATTGTTACTTATGTTTTCATAGACAGGATTAGATCCCCAATAGCATCTGATTCTCCTAATGGAATTGGAATCAGAGAGGAGAAGTAAATTAGGTCAGCTAATCCTCTTTGTCAAATGTAAATGATTCTAATGGGGCATGTAAAAAAAACTGAATTTTCAAGCAAACTCTGGGTTCCTACTTTGATGATCCCCCTCATGGTTTAATGGTTAAGATCAGAACTCTGAAGTTTGAGCTGTTCTTCACAATAGGAGCTAGTGTTGGAGAAGTAACATTTGAGAAGCTGTACTCAATGTGTATTGGGATCTGTTTTGTAAAAAGATTTTAGCAGGATCATCAGAGAAGTCTTTACAAATAACTTGGAATGCAGAAAATGATTCTTCTGAGGACGAGACGTTTTCCAGATGGCCCCAAGAAAAGATGTTCCAGAGACAAGACAACTTCTGGGATGTCCAGATTCCAAGATGACACCTACTGATTAAATGGACATTGAGGGCATCTTCATGCTCATCATTATATGAGTCTCCCCTTGACAAAAACAGGGAAATTAAGAAAATGGAGTTGTTCTGATGCTCTTTTGTAATCGCTCCTCTTCTGTCACCCCCCGTTTCTGGTAAAACTGCCCAAGACATGTTTATTTGTCTCTGAGCCTCATTCAGAGCCTCAGCTGACTTGTCCTGAGCTAGACTGATAAATTCAGCTCCCCTACTCATCCCCGTATGCCACCGGCTCCTCCTCCACCTCCCCAGGGTTGGGAGGTGAGGATATTGTAGCAGTGGTTTTAATTTTCCTATTGGTCATGTGGTTTTCCTCTCTGTGCTTGTACTGCTTACATATGTGCTTACCAATGAGATCATCTTGGCTTACCCAAACAGGCCCTACACGCCCTAGTGCAGCGCCACCCAGGGATGTTGGGGGAGATACTGGGAACGATGGAATGGGAAGCTTTTGGGGGTGGATTGTGGCATCCTGATTGGGAAACAGCAGTAGAAGGTAGTAATGAGTGAAAAGCTGTAAAAACATCAACTCTGTGAAAGGTGAAGCCCAGACATGCTGACCTGTTTCAAATCATGACTTAGCTACAAAATTATATTCTAGACACTGAGTCAAAACGTAAGATACTGTGACCTATGAAAGGCAAACAATGATAGTGTGACCCATATAAACTTATGTTTGGGTGTAATATTAGCTTAATTCCCAAGCTCATTATTAAGCAAAAAACCCCAAATAGCCACCAAGCTGAATAAAGGACAGACTAGTCAGGGTCCAAAATAACAGATGCCCAAAGTCCGGGAGCTAGCTTCCATCCGGTTTGTGAAAGGCTGAGCATGAGGGAAGCGGTATCCAAGGTCCTGAAGAGGGACTCCCTTTACTCCTCCAAGCATCTGCAGAGATGTGGGCTCATGCATCCACTGGCTGTGCTGAGGTAGAAGGAATGCTTTCAGTGTGAGCCCCTTCATTCCAGGGAATGGACCCTCGAGGAGCTCTGTCTAGTCGGGGAGAACGATACAGGATGCGTAGGAAGCGATGAGCAGAGGGAATGAAGATGCTTTACAGGAGAGAAACCTCATGAGAACTCTCGGCCACATGCAAACGTTCCCTCACTACCGCTGTTTGTCACTCTAAGCTGTTGCCAGCTCTGCTCTGTGTGTGAGAGGCTGTTCCTCCAGTGTGGGGAAAATGTTTTGTCCCAACTGCACTTGCTTAGTAAATGCTCTTTGCAAAAAGTCAGCTGAACTTTTGGCCCATTATCCGTAGGAAGCGCACCAGTGGGGGCTGGTGAGCACCAGGATTACTGCTAGTGCCCTCAGTAGAAGTAGCAAAGCACTCTGGGAATTCAGCAATGAGAGTGATTTCAGAAAAATGGAGATTCTAGAGAAATCACTGTAGAAAGAGCACCCGGCCCTTCCCCCCACCCCTGCACATGCGGGCATCTCCTGGAAACGGATACAGAACAATCCAGATGCCCCTGAGGTGGGAGCCCAAACCAGCTGATGCAAGAACCCTATACCCTTCTCCAGATCTGTTGTTGTGCCGTTGTATCTGACTTTGTGACCCCATTTGGGGTTTTCTTGGCAGAGATACTGGAGTGGTTTGCCTTTCCTTCTCCAGCTCACTTTACAGATGCAGAAACTGAGGCAAACAGTTATGTTTAAGTGGCTTGCCCAGGGTCACCCATCTAGTAAATCTGAGGCTGGATTTGAACTCAGGTCTTCCTGACTCCAGGCCAAGTACTACATCCGCTGTGCCATCTAGCTGCTCTTCTCCAGATAATCCTGACCAAAGGCCAAGCTTCTCAGCGAGCTTGGCTGTGGGCCAGAGTAAATTTTTCAGGCCTGACCCTGAAGAGCCCCGTACCATGGGCAGCCTCATCTCAGCCAGCCTGTCCTTGAAGCAGCAGCTGGGACCAGAGTGTAGTAGGTTGAGCCAGGAGGTGGGAAGGAATCTCTGATACAGTTGCCAGGCAACCCTTACCCCCACCCCAGCTCTGCCTGAAGAAAACCTTCATTAGGGATGAGCTCTGGCATTCAGAACAACAGAATCTGCCATTTCTGGTGTTGTGGGCACTTCCATCCCTACTGGATGGCAACTTGGGTGGAGGAGGCCCAAGGGACTTTGGTACAGCTGGTGCTTAGACAGGGGTTTCTGAAGGCCACCAGGGAGAACTCCCCTCATTCTCTAGCCTCTTGCCTTCCCCAGTCCCAGGCCTAAGCAAACACACCTCCCCCCCCCCCAGTGACAGTGGAGCAGGACCCTGGCCAGATCCACACCCCCTCCCAACCCAACTGCTCCCAAATCACATGCCACAGGTCAGCAGAGTGAGTCAAGCCCAGATGCTAGCTTGGGTCAGAGTTTTCTGTGACAGGGCTTGGGTCGTTAGCATTTCCTAGCTGAGGGGGTCTGGAGAAGTCAGTCAGGTAATTAATGCTAATTAATCTTATTCTGCAGCCCATCCTTTCCCCCATCTCTCCGTTTAGCTCACAAGGCAGTCTCTAAGGATTGGCCAAGTGAAAGGATCATGCCAAGCCCTTGGGGTGCTTGTTGGCTAACCTGGGACCCTTGCCTCTGTTTCCATATAGACACCAGAGCAGCTTGAGCCAGGGCCTCCCCAGGGGATAACTCTCCTCTCCTTCCATCTTCTTGTCAAAACTTAGGGGCGCTTCGGTCGACAAGGAGAACCTGATGGATAGTTTTGTTTTTCTGGCCAAGATTGCTGGAGGCAGCTGTGTCCCGTAAAGTAACTTGTTGTTCAGTCGGGTCTGACTCTCCATGACCCCATTTGGGGTTTTCTTGGCAGAGATGCTGGCCTGGTTTGCTATTTCCTTCTCCAGCTCATTTTACAGATGGGGAAACTGAGGCAGAGTTAAGCGGCTTGCCCTGGGTCACACAGCTTCTAAGTGTCTGAGGTCACATTTGAACTGGAATGAGTCTTGCTGATTCTAAGCCCAGTGCTCTGTGCACTATGGCACCACCTACCTTCCTCACAAAGCAATGAACATCCTTTAATTGCCAGAGAAGGGGGTGATCATCCATACCTGAAGCCTAGCCCACCAGCTGCAGACTCCCATCTCCCAATGAGGAAGGAATAGGGAGCTTAATGGCTCATTAAAATGGTCACCAATCAGGGTTGTCTTACCTTGGCCAGAAAGATCCAAATGATGTCCTGTCAGGCCGATCAGAAGGAAGACGCACCTAGGCTTAAAAGATCCCGTGGGCTTCCCACTCAGGGTCTTTCATCATTTTGAGAGGCCATTGACCCAATTTATTGGTTATTGCTAACGTAACTAATACACTGATCATGCTCAGGTCCCTGGCTTTTTGGCTGTGATGGCCAGTGTGACCCACTTTACTAACAATTTACACATCACTGTTAATAAACTGTTATTTTGCCCTGAAGAAAACTGTCTCAGCCTACCTTTGTTAGTTTTGCTTGCCTTCTGACTGAAGGTTTTTTTTTTATTTTAAAGAATAGGGGAGTCCACTACATGATTGAAGGCAACAGAAAAGGAACCAATAGCTAGGGAGATGCTGAAGGATTGAAGGGGCAATCTGCTAGAGATGGAAGGGGATGGGGTCAGAGGAAGATGGAGGGGTGGCCTTGGCAGGAGAAGGGATGTTTCAGACTAGGGGTAAGGAGGGGACTATAGGAGACAATGTCAAGGGATTTCGAGATGAAGGGGAGGAGAGTGCATGGTGAACTGCTTCCATGTTCTCAGTAAGAGGAGAGAAGAGGGAGTAAGAGGTGTGGAAGACATCAGGAGAAAACAGAGGGTTTGGGACTTTCTGTGGGGCGCAAGATGGGGATAGGGAACGTGAAAAGAGGCACCTTGCTGGATTTATAATGTACTTGGCCAGTACAATTGTGAGACTTCCAGATGTAAACAGGAGAGGAGGCACAAGTTGGGAATAACCCAAGGCTGACCTGGGGTGAGGGACTGAGACAGAAAAGGCAGGTTGGAGCCTGAGAAGTACAAAAGGGCGTTGGAACTGGAGGGCTTGAGGAGGGTGAATAAAGAGTGAGGAAGGTGCAGCACCAGAGAGTCCAAAGAGAGGATGTGGTCAGATAAGTGCTGTCAGGGCTCTGATTAAGGAAGCAGACATGTATCAGTGATGGCGAGGTCCAGCATGGGACTCTCCTTGTCCGTGGCTGAGCTACAGCAAAGGAGATGGTCCTGAGATTGAGAGAGGGCAGGGATCGGGAGTTTAGGGGGCTCGAGAGCATCCATGTGGATCCTAAAGTCTCCTAGGGAGGGTAGGAGATGGGGAGCCATAGGCTGACTTTGAGAAAGGAGGAGGATGAGCAGTGCACCTCAGCCACCATAACTGGGACCAGGGGAAAGGCAGTGTGGAAGTGGCAATGTTCTAACTCCCCCTCCAGGATCACTGTGGAAGTACCTTTGCTGCTGAGGACGGTCAGGGATGGAGGGCTGTCAGTCCTCCATGAGGGCTCAGTGCATAGAGGGAGTGTCAGAGAAAGAGGTCAGGAACAAGAGGGCTTGTTCATCATGGGGCAGGGCTGTGACTGAGGGCCTTCCGAGACCACACATGTCAGGAGCCCCTTCTTGGTGCTCCAAATCCATGAGGCTCCTTGGATGGGGACACATTCAAAGGGTAGAGACGAGAACGATCACTTTTTAGACAGATTAGTCCTTGACACTGGAGACAGAGGTATTGCAGGCACCTCTGAGAGAGAGGCATAATGAGGGTGGGAAGGGGACAAGGGAAGGGAGATGGGGCCCGATTTCCAGATCCATAATGCTTGCCCCCCATTCTGCCCTTCAGTCCACTGCAGCCTTTGGTGGAGACCTTGCCTCCTCTGCTCTGACGCAGGGGATCCCCAAAACCTTCCTTGGGCTCCTCAGTCTTCTGCTCCCGTCCCCTTCTCCCTCCAGTCCTGATCTCCATTGCTTACCACTATGCCTGACACACAGTAGGTGCTTAATAACTTTGATTAACTTTAAGCCTTGAAGTTCCAGAGCAATTGGAATGGCCTGGGACATGGGGAGAACCCACACAATCATTGCCACCTCATCTAAAATTATTCTTGTCCAAGTCCTCCTGGAAAGCCCTACAGAACATCCCTTCAGCACATCAGTTGTCTTCTGGGCCTTTTATATTCTGTGGGTATTAGACCATCCCTCAATCAAAGAACTGATGAGACACCCACTGTATATGCTGGGAGTACAAGGCAAGAATTTAAGCAATCCCTGCATGCCTGGAAGTAATGCCGGAATGGTGAATCCCACGAGGCCCTGACGTCACAGCCTCCTCCTGCTGACCTTTGGGACTTCTGTAAGATGCAGTATCTGCAGGAAAGCATGAGTGTCCAAAAGGACGTGGATCTGGGTGTCCTTGGAAGTGCTTCCCCAATCCACTCTCCCTCCCCTCAGGACCTCACTCCCGCCCCTTTCTTATCCCCTTCCCTTTCCACTTCCTGTAGGGTAAGGTGGGTTTCTATATCTAACGGCAAGATTCCACTGAGAGCAAGGTTCAAGGATCCACCAGCCCCTCTTCTTCCCCACTCTAAAAGCTCTTTGGTATCTTTTAGGTGAGATAACATACCCCATCCTACCTCTCCCAGGGCATTCCCTTTTCACACCTTTATTTTTTTAAGATAATCATCCTAGCATATTCAACCCACACCTGTGCCCTCTATGTGGACTGCTCCTACCTGCCTTAATAAAGATAAGCTTACTAGCAGTTACAAGTATCACGTAGGAGTGTAAACAGTTTTTAACTTATTGAATCCCTTATGATTGGCCTTTCCTTGTAGAGTCTTGTATTTGAAAGTCAAATGTCTATTCAGCTCTTGTCTTTTCATCAGGAAGGCTTCAAAGGCCTCTTTCATTAAATATCCATTTTCCCATTGAAGGATTATACTCAATTTTGCCAGGTACTGATTCTCAGTCATAATCCTAGCTCCTTTGCCTTCTGCAATATCATATTCCAAGCCCTGAAGTTGCTAAATCTTATTTTATCTTGACTGTGGCTTGTGTAAATTGTTTCTTTCTGGCTGCTTGAATTATTTTCTCCTTAACCTGGGAGCTCTGGAATCTGGCTATAAAATTCCTGGAGTTTTCATTTTGGGATATCTTTCAGGAGGTGATCAGTGGATTCTTTCAATTTCTATTTTACCCTCTGGTTCAATAATATAAGGTCAGTTTTCCTTGGTGATCTCTGATAATGATGTGTAGGCTACTTTTTCATCACGGCTTTCAAGTAGAATAATTTTTAAACTATCTCTCCTCTGTTTTCTAGGTCAGTTGTTTTCAGTAGGATATTGCAAATTTCCTTCTATTTTTTTTTTCATTCTATTGGCTTTTTTTCTTGATGTCTCCTGGAGTCAACAGTTTCCACTTGCCCGGTCCTAATTTTTTTTTCATTTCTCAAATGCTTTATTAACTTCTGATTTACATCATTCATTTCCACCAGATTTTGAGTTACAAATTTTCTCCCCATTTTTCCCCTACCCACCGCCCCAAAATAGCAGTCCCACAGGATATCCCCTCCTCCAATCTGCTCTCTCCCATATCTTCTCACATACCCCCTTCAACTTTTCCAGTAGGGTATGGTGAATCTCTAAGCCCAAGTGCCTGCATATCTTATTTCCCAATTACATGTAAAATAGTATTAATAATAGTACATATTATATATGTGTATATATATATTTTTTTTTAAACATTTGATTTTAAAACTTTGAATTCCAGATTCATTCCCTTCATCCCTTGTCAGCCACCCTTACTGGGAAGATAAGAAGTTCAGTATAGGTTGTACATGTGTAGCTAATGCAAAACATTAACACAGTAGATATATTGTAAAAGACTGACTATATTTCCCTCCCTCCTATCCCACCTCCCACTTGTTCTATTCTCTACTTTGATCCTGTCCCTTTTCAAAAGTGGGTGCTTCCAACTTCCCTCCCCCTAGCCTGCCCTCCCTTCCATTATCTCCCCTCATCCCCTTCCCCCTACTCTCCTGTAGGGTGAGAAACCCTATTTAGTGTGTATGTCATTCCTTCCCTGAGCCAAATTCAAGAGAATAAGGTGGACCCCTTCCCTGTTGCTTCCCCTCCACTGTAACCACTTCCCCTGCCTCTCCTATGAGGTAGTTGACCCCATCCTGTCTCTCCCCTTCTCCTCTCATTACATTCCTCTCACCTCTTCAGTGTCCCTTCCTGTTAACTTGGTCCCGTGCCCTCCATCTATGCACACCTGTAAGCATATATACACACATTCACACATGTATTCATAGGCCCGTATACCCTCCCATATAGACATATATTCTATTCCCTTCAACTATTTTCATACTGACAAAACTTTCATCAGTTACAATGATCATTTTTTCACGTAGGAATGTTAATAGTTCAACTTTGATAAGTTCCTTATGATTTCTTTTCCCTGTTTACCTTCTCAAGCTTCTCTTGCTCCTTGTATCTGAATGTCACATTTTCTATTCAACTCTGTTTTTTTCATTAAGAATGCTTGAAAGTCCTCTATTCCACTGAATGACCATATTTTCCCCTGAAACATGATACTCAGTTTTGCTGGGTAGGTGATTCTTGGTTTTAATCCCAGCTCCCTTGACCTCCGGAATATCATATTCCAAGCCCTTCGATCCCTCAGTGTAGAAGCTGAGTTATCCTGATTGTGTTTCCACAATATTTAAATTGTTTCTTCCTGGCTGCTTGTAATATTCTCTCCTTGATCTGGGAATTCCGGGACCTGGCTATAATATTCCTAGGAGTTTTCTTTTTGGGATCTTTTTCAGGAGGTGATCGGTGGATTCTTTCAACCTCTATTTTATCCTCTGGTTTTAAAACATCAGGGCAGTTTTCCTTGAGAATTTCTTGGAGGATGATTTCTAGGTTCTTTCTTTGATCATGGCTTTCAGGTAGTCCAATAATTTTTAAATTATCTCCAGGTCAGTCGTTTTTCCAATGAGATATTTCATATTGCCTTCTATTCTTTCATTTGTTTGGATCTGTTTAACAGCATCTTGATGTCTTATAAAGTCATTAGCTTCCATTTGCTCCAATCTAATTCTGAAGGAATGATTCTCCTCAGTGAGCTTTTGAGACTCTTTTTCCATCTGTCAAATTCAGCTTTTTAAGGCATTCTTCTCCTCATTGCCTTTTTGAGCCTCTTTTGCCATTTGAGTTATTCTATTTTTAAGGTATTATTTTCCTCAGTCAGGCTGTTGACTCTCATTTCCTAATTTTCTTGCATCGTTCTCATTTCTCTTCCCAACTTTTCCTCCACTTCTCTTATCTGTTTCTTATAAGGTCCTCTATGGCCTGTAACCAGTTCATATTTTCCTTTGAAGCTTTTTGTGCAGGAGTTCTGACTTCACTGTCTTACTCTTGTTCCATGCTTTGATCCTTTTTGTCCCCAAAATAGGAGTCTAATGTTGGATTGCTTTGCATGGTTGGCTTCCTTTGCCTGGTCATGTTGCCACTCAAATTACTTGACTTTTGGGCTTTTGCCACAGTAGGACTCTGCTCCCAGACAGGGGAGCTTCATAACAAACGCTGGGGTTTTCTCAGCTGCCGGAGGTAATTAGATGGGTGCCCTCTCTGAAGCCTCCACATGCTCTGGCAAGCTGGACACACCCTAGGACCTCCTCCCTAGACCACAATCCAGATCCAAGCAGGTTAAAGCAAGAGTGATTACTCCTCAGACTGGTCGCTTGGTCCCACTACAGTCTGCAGGCCAGGAGCTGAAGCTGCCACATGGCAGTGGCTGGGCTGCACCCCTCAGCGGCTTCTTACCCTTGGGGCAAAAGCCTGTGCACTCCCAACTACTGGGTCCAAAGTCCACACTGCACTGACCTCTCACTTTGTCCTTAGCATCTATGTGTTGATAATTCTGGACCCCCACAGCTTCTGGTGATCTGGAGTCCCTCCGGCTGGTGATTGGTCAGGCCCGCCCTGGGGTTAAAACCTCGGTGTGGAGCTGGGCTAGTCTCCCAGAATGCTGAGCTGGTCGATTCCTGTTGGCCTGCTGGGCTGTCCTCAGTGGGAGGTAAGCTTCTCTGTGTCATTTTGTGGGTTCTGCAGCTCCAAAGTTTGTTCAGAGTCCCCTTTTACATGGATTGGATGTGGTGAGAGCCGGAGCCGCACAGAGGTCCTGTTTCTACTCCACCCCACCCCCCAGGCTCTCCCAGTCCTAATTTTTAATGAATTATTTTCTTCAGTGAATTTTTGTACCTCTTTTCTATTTGGCCAATTCTGATTTTTAAGGGGTTTTTCTCTTTACTGGATTTGTGTGCCTCTTTTACCATGTGGCCTCTTCTGGCTGTTTAAGGTGCTATACTCTCTTCGGTATTTTTATGTGTGTGTGTCTCTTTTACCAAACTGTTGACTCTGTTTTCTTGATTTTCTTGCATCACTCTCATTTCTTTTTTAATTTTTAACTTCTTTTTGAGCTCTTCCAGAGCCAATTCACATTTTACTTTGGGGTTTTGGATGCAGCAGTTTTGATTTTATTGTCTTCTTCTGAGTTTGTGTTTTGATCTTCCTATCACCACAGTCACTTTCTATGGTCCAGATATTTTGTGGTTGGTTGCTCATTTTTCCAGTCTATTTCTTGATTTTTAGTTGTATATTAAAGTTGGGTTCTGCCCCCAAGGTGCAGGGGGCATTGTCCCAAGTTTCAAGTTTTTTGCGTTGTTTTCAGACCTAGTTTTGGGGTCTGAAAGCGTTCCATTCTTCCAAGGTGGTATGATCTAAGGAGAGGTGTGTTTGCTACTCTACTGGCCTGTGACCAACCACAAGCACTTTTTTCTGCTCTAGAACTGTGACTGGGGTCCATCCAGGTGTGGAGTAATGAGATCCTGCACCAGGGTTGGGGAAGTATCAGAGGAAAGAAGGGCAGTGAGATATATTGCAAAAGTTAAATAACAAAAGATATTGCAGAGGTGACTTTGATAGGCCTTGGCACCATATTGGATCTGAGGGGTGACAGAAAGTGAGGAGTCCAGAATGATGCTTAGGTTGGGCACCTGAGAATCTGGGAGAAGGGTGTCACCCTTTACAGTTGTAGGGAAGGTAAGAGCAGGGAGGGTTTGGGTGAAAGAAGATACAGATTGGCCAGTGATGCTATCATCACAGGCATATTTTACATCTGTTGACATAATCATATGATTTTTGTTGTTTTTGTTATTGATTCGGTCAGTTTGTGCTTATAGTTTTCCTAGCATTGAACCAGCCCTGCAGTCCTGGTATAAATCCAACCTTGCCATAATGTATTATATTTGTGATATATTGTACAAAAATCTCTTTTCTGGTTTCATTTGAAATATTTATATCCACATGCGCTAGGGAAATTGGTCTATAGTTTCTGTTTTTGCTCTCCCTGATTTACGTATCAAGACAAAAACTGTGCCATATAATAAGGCACTTGGCTGGATTTCATTAAGTGTCCATCCCCCTGCCCCCGCATTGTTGTGCTGTTGAGTTTATTGTTGGTTGTAATCCTTGCTCCTTTGCCTTACAGACTATCGTGGTCCAAGCCTTCCACCCCTTTATAATGGTCACTGTCCATGGAATTCAAATTCTGTCTTTCTGGCCACTAGCAATGTTGTCTCCTTGACTTGGAAGTTCTGAACTTTAACTTTTCTGGGAGTTTTTCTTTGGGGATCTCTTTCCAGAGGTGATCTGTGGATTCTTTCCATTTCAACTTTGTCCTTTGATTCCAAGATATCTTAGCAATTTTTCTTTAAATATGATTTCTAGACTTTTTATCTTGGCTTTTAAAGTTCAATAATTCCCAAATTATCTCTCCTCTACTATCTAGGTAAGTTTTCTGATGAGATTTCCATGGTTTTTCTTTTTCATTCTTATGATTCTGCTTTGTTTCATGATATCCCACAGAGTCATTAGCTTCCACTTGCCCAATTCTAAATTTTAAGGAGTTACTTTCTCCAGTTAGATTTTATACCTTTTATCATTAGGCCAGCTCAGACTTTTAGGAATTTAAGGGGAAAGCTTTGTCCCTCTTTGACCAAGCTACCGTGTTTCCCCGATAAGACACTGTCTTATTAATTTTTTTGGACAGAAAAACACCAGAGGGCTTATTTTCAGGGGAGGGCTTATTTTAATGAACATTGACAGCAATTTTAATAAACAGGTAAATGTGAACAAAAAAAATGTACCTTTTTTCAATAAGCAAATCACTGGGGAAGAACAGGATAACGCGCTCACTGCTGCAGCTCTGATTGGATGCAGCTCGGAGCGCAGTGTGCGTTTCACCCGGGGGAGGGGGGACAGTGTATGCAGAGGGTACCGTAATGTAGCATGTAGCGCAGGGGATCACCTTCACTACAGTAGCAATCTCAATAGGGCTTATTTTCGGGGGAGGGCTTATTTTTGGGATAGGTCTTATTATCGGGGAAACACAGTATTCTTTTTCATAATTTTCTTGCATTACTTCTTTTCCCATTTTCCCTTCTACCACTCTTACTTGTTTAAAAAAAGTCTTTCTTTTGCTCTTCTAAGAATTCTTGCTGGGCTCGTGTCCAATCTGCATTTTATTTTTCTTTGAGGCTTTGCTTTTAACTCTTCACATTGATGTCTTCTCCTGAGTTTGCCTTGGGCTTCCCTGTCAACATATTAGCTTTTTATGAGGATTTTTTGTCATTTGCTCCTTTTTTCCAGTCTATTTTTTTTTTTAAGCAATCGGGGTTAAGTAACTTACTCAAGGTTACACAGCCAGTTATTTCTGGGTGTGGTGCCGAGTTCCAGTCTATTTCTTAACATTAAACTTTATGTTAGAGTTGGCCTCTGTTTATTTCTAGGCATTGGGGGTTATCTGAACTTTTGTCTTTTATTTATTTTTGGGGGGCTGCTTTCACAGCTAGGTCTAGAGGCCTCAAAGTTTTTGGTACTTCCAAGGCGGTGTGATCCAGGAAGAATTCTGCTCACTCACCTGGTTTTTCACTCTGGTGCTTACCAAGGAGGGATCCTGCTCCCACACAACCATAATCATTCTTTGCCCGGGAAGCCCAGTACGGCAGTGGGAGGCAGGGCTGCCAAAGGGCAACAGATCTCATGTCTATTGCTGATCCATGGGCCCCCTGGAATCTTTTTGGACAATTATTCAGTGCACCGCCAGTGCTGTTGTTGCTGCTTGCGCCAGCTCTAAGGCCCATGGCTGATAGCACTCCCAGCCAGTCCTACCCCAGTGTCTACAGACCTCTCTGTCCCCAGAAGCTTCCTCGGGCTGGAAAAATGACTCACTTTGACTTTTTGTTACTTTTCCTGCTAAGATGATTTTCCCCCACACTTTCTAAAGCTCTCTAGCAGGGTCTGCTGGGAGATCTCAGCAAAAATTCAATTTGCCATTTTAGCCCCACTGAACCCTTGTGTTTGCACAAAGAAACACTCAAGGCTAACAAGGCACCCAGGGGCACAAAGGAACAAAGTCTAGGCCAGAGGGGGTCAGGAAAAAGGATACTTGATCTTAGGCCCTGGAAATGATAGAACAGATGTGAGTTTCAGTCCTTGAGTTGGAGTTGCTGGGTATCATTTGTGTTGCCTAGAAGATGAGGAAGAGGATGAGGAAGAAAAGGAGATTCAGTGAGAACAGATGTGGGCCCACATCAGAACCTTAGGCAACAACCACAGAAAAAAGGCTAAGGGGCGGCTAGGTGGCGCAGCGAATAGAGCACCAGCCCTGAAATCTGGAGGACCTGAGTTCAAATCCAGCCTCAGACACTTAACACAAAAAAACTAGCCATGTGACCTTGGGCAAGTCACTTAGACCCAACTGCCCTACCTTCCCCCCTCCAAAGAGCAAAAAAAAAAAAAGAAAGAAAACAGGTATGATATGGTAGATGAGTTAGTGAAGATGACTAGAAGGGCAGTGTCACACACACAGTATCCAGGAAGAAGTGGTCAGTAGTGTGAAGAAGAAAATAGACTGAGAAAAGGCCATCAGATTTGGTACCTAAGAGATCTCTGGGCCTCTACCAACATCAAAGGAAAGACTCAATACGATGGGACTGACCCTAGAGCTGGACCTGCCCAGTCCTCTTCTCTCCCCTCAAATGAGCAGATACTCTTGACCAGGGGCAGGGAACCTGAAGCCTTGGGCCCCAAGTGGCCTTTTAGGTCCTTGGGTGTGTGGTCTTTTGACCTTTTAAGGGGATTTGTTCCGTGAAGTTTGGATTCAAAGTATAGGACTTGAGGACCTAAAGGGCCACATGTGGCTTCCAGACTGCAGGATCCCCACCCTGATCTTGACTTTCCTTCAGAGTGGTGGGGAACGACTGCAACATTGCGTATGTCCATTTTTTTTTTTCTTTGACGTTTAGTGCAGCTGTACAGGGACCACAGTCCCAAGGCCCTGCAACACAGAGAATAGTCAAAAGTGGCTGGGGCTAGCACCCAACTGGGCAAAAGAAAAGCCAAATCACCTACCAGTATCTGCATATCCATAGACTGTATTATTATGACAACTGAAATGAAAAACATTATATTTAGAACCTAAGAAAAATTAAATTTTCCTTTTATTTCCAAGTTAATTAAACAAATATTTATTAAGAGTATTAATGCAAGGTAAAAAAAAATTCAAGAAAATTTTAAGTCTTTTAAATTTTATTTAGTCATTTGTGTTTTTACATTTAGAATCAGGTATTTTTTCAGACACTAACTTTGTAATAGCAATTTGTGGGAAACCCAGCAAGGACTTTATGAAAACGTGTCCCTTCATCTTCATAAAACTATGTGGCCAAGTTTTGTCCTGACATATTTAATAACAGATTTTAACTATACACATTCCAACTAATAGATGTCTTCTGTATTGTTTTACAGATAGATTAAAGTTTTTCTGTCTGCCTAATTCTGGAAGATTGGGATAAGAATTAAGTGGTTTTCCAATTAACTTTCCAACTAACTTTAGCTTCTAGGAACAAACCCCAGACTTGATAGAGTAGTCAAGTGTCATCTGATACTTTAGTCCCAAGAACTTTCTTTATATCAGGTCTTCAAAGAGCAGCTGGTGTGTGTGTGTGTGTGTGTGTGTGTGTGTGTGTGTGTGTATTTTTGTATATTTTCAAAAACAACCCCCCCCCCCAGAACCTTAAGAACACAAAAAAGAGATAAGGGCCATGGATCCCTCACTCTGATACTCCCCCACCTCTTCCCCATGGGGCTAGAATGCTTTAAAAACCGATGACACCACTGTATTTAAGGAAGGAAGGAGGGTACAAGCAGAGGAAGGCATCCCAGCAAGACTTCCATTGTTTGGGATCCAGCTGCTGCAACAAGAATCTTGTCTGGATTCTCACTGTAAAAAATACTTGTTTCATAAAATGTTTAAAAGAAGCATCACATTTTTCCAATGGCAGCCAGTCTTCACTGTTTTATCGACTCACACCCTGATGTTTCCTTAGTTAAGCTGCTCAATAAAGAGTTATTTCATATATACAAGATACACAAAAAATTTTTAAAGTACATCCATATAATGGAGAATCTGCTTTCAAAAGGATCACATTTAAATTATAGATATCTGACTACAAATTGAGCTGTCACTAGGTCAAAAAACACAATGGATTTAAACTCCACTTCAGAGAAAACTCAAGTATTTCGACCTTAGAAGGTTAGAGCACAACTGGCCTTTGTGTTAACTCTTGAAGCAGGCCCTACTGACACTCGTCTCATATTAGGAATGAGCACAGTCTGGGAATTATACCAAATCACATTACACAATCCTCTCCTAGTCATGCAAATCAATGCAGTTTGGATTTCCTAGGAGCTAATTAAATAAAAAAGAAAAAGAACTCAAATAGCAGTGTGATTGATGGGCTAAAAATCCCCCAAAGTGGAAGAACACAATTTTTTCAACTAAACTCGAATTATTTTCTTGTGAAGACTATCATTACTGAAGACAGTTCTACCTGGTGCCCAAGCAGACCAGGAACCCTAATCAGCCACTGCGGTTACACACAAGTTACAATAATCGAATGTCAAGGATCATATGGTATGTGGTAGATTGTTATGGGGGCTGGCATGGAAGGAGTGGGGAGACTGCTGAGTTGTGTCCACTCAATTTCAAATCTGCCCATCAAGTGTACAAAAGGGTAGGAGCCCAGAGGTTAACGCAAACTGAACCTCAAAAAGTCACTGTGAAAACTGCTCCTTCGGAAGAGACAAAAAATGCCAGGCTTTCCTTTCGAGGTCTAAAGGAAAAATATAAGAATTTTATCGTCGTTAGATCAGACAGAGCTATGGAAGAGCTTTTGCTAAAAGAATCCCTTTTTTCAATAAAAAAAGAGGTTACTATCTTTAATTAGGATGAGATTTTATCAATCTGTTACTTGCTATACCATTTGAATTTCTAAAAAATGTATGCGTGATATACCACCTCCTGAACTGTAGCGAATAAATTAACAAGGAAAAGCTACTGCTTAACTTTGAAGCGCACAAAGTGATAAAACCCTATACAACTAACCAGTGTTTTAGGAAGGGAACGCCGTCTGGAAGCGCGTGTGAACATGAGGCCGCTCAGGCAAACGCGAGGCGTGAGGTCTTCTCCAGCCTTTTCTGCCTCATCCAGCAGTCTCTCTCATGTTACCATTCAAATTCTTGGCAATGCACTTGATATTCATTCCAACACCAAAGCTGTGATGCAGTGAAGGAACAGAGGTCTGGAGCCGCTATCCCAAACTCTTCTAGGGAACATCTGACGGGCTCTGGCACTCGCTGCTCCCACCAGGTCCTGGGAAAGGTAGGACGGTAATGACAGGCACTGTTACTGGTGACCACAGGCACAGCCGCTCCCTAGGCTGCCAGCAGGGACAGGAGATCCACAAAGGATCCTGCCGTGGCCCCGCCTCCAAGTCAGACAGGGCAGAGGTACGAAATCTGAGAGCCCAGGTGGGTCCCGCTCTCTCCTGAAGGGAGGGGGCACACACGGACCTGGCGGCCAACACTCCAGAGGCAGAGCCCAGAAGAGCAGAATGAGCCAAAGCAATGACCCCGGGCCAGCCGATGCAGCTTTCTGTTCCTCAGTTTCCTCAGCTATAAAATGAAGGACGGGGCTGAACTCAAGGGCCTCTAAGGACCCTTCAAGCTCCAAATGGATGAACCAAATGCAGTGTGCCGGGCACTGGGCTACATGCTTCAGCAACATGACCTCATCGGACCCTCACAACAATTCTGCTACAAAGGTGCTATTATCTTCATTTTATAGTTGGCAGATGAACTGAAGTGACTTGTCCAGGGTCACACAGCTAGGAAGTGTCTGAGGCAGGATCCTAAGTCGGGTCTTTTTGACCCCAAGTCCCAGACTGTATCCACAAGTAACTCTAACAGGACTGGGATGCACTGTCCCTGGGGACAGCCCAGGGGTTTTGCTGTTTGCCAGAATGAAGTCAAAAGGAAATCAGACCAAGATTAAGAAGCAAACACTGAGAATACAGATAAGCCCTCAACAAGCTGCGTCAGGGAAAAGCTTCTGGCATCCCCTGGGTCTGACTGAGCAGGGGCATGAGGACAATGGAGGAGACCCCTGCAGGGACGGGCAGCAGCCACCCGCTAGGAAGGGGGACCCCTGGTACCACCCAGGGGGCTTCCCCCACTGCATCTGCCCTTGGTGCTCTTGCCCACCGAGGGCACTCGACTGGCCGTGGGGCACAGCAGGCCGCCGGCCACCCCCCACACTTCCTATCTGCGCTGCCGAGCACCTCCTACTCTCTAGTCTCCAGTGGGAAGTCTGACAGGCAGGATGTGCTTGGCCACCTGGGTCTCATCATCTCTAATTTTTAAAGTCACAACTTCCCACTGCTATGAAGTTCATTCTAGACACCAGCTGTGAATGAGACATGAACCTCGAATCTCAAGTGACCACCCCAAAGGCTGTCTGTGCACACTCAGTACTGGGTCTCCAAAGAGCCCCCCAGTGTATTCGGAAACTTCCCATGTGGGGAGCTGGAGAGGAGGGGCCCAAGGCCAGGAAGAGGTGCTGCCACGGGGCAGGGGCACTGCGTCTCAGCAGGCCCCCCGGAGGGCCGGAAACGCCGGCTGCCCCGTGCTCCCCTCGGGGCACGCCCTCAATCGCCAGACTCACTTGTTGCGCCATCCTCGTCCTCATCCTCGTCTTCTTCACCCCCTCGAAGTTCTTTGGAAATCAGCTGCCTCGCCAGCTTAATGTTGAGCCCTTCATTGTAGTGAAGTTTTCTCTTCATTTCAAATTGACGCCGTTTTTCTAAGAGACAGAAAGAGCTGAACAGGCAACATTTCCAACTCAACACCCTCTCCCATGACGCGTTAATAACAAAACCAAACATCTGCATTTTCCAAGGGAAGTTTTAGGAGGAACCACGTGGAGAAGTGGGGCTGGGGCCTCAGTCCTTCCTCCCTTTGGAGCTGAGAAAATCAGACTGACGCCGTCTCCATCTCTGTGAGTGATTGTACTCGGCATCACCACGGCCATTGTGTACAAGCCACATGTCTTTGTCTCTGAGTTAGACACCTGTTATCTCTGGACCACTACTGCCTCTGACTAATCAGAAGAGAGTTATCGACATGCCATTAGCTCTTCTTCCAGGTGGACTAGTCAGCAGGCTTTCCTAGGGACAAGATGGAAGAAAGGGTCGCTGCTAGCCGCCCATTCCTGATTTCCCACCACGCCCAGGATCCTTCTGACTTTGTACCCAGGTGCACTGCTCCCCCCCATCTGAGATGCGGCCGCCTGGTTTTTGGATGCTTCTCCTTTTGTCCATACAGTGATCTGTCAGCCTTCACTCAGGGTCTTTTGGCTTGCTTGGACTTCTTTTACTGGTAACTGTCAGCCTTACCCATAACTGAATGTGCTTGGAACTCCACTGCCTCAGTTAACCTTCATTTCAGTCACCACAGAGTCACTCACAGAACCTGGACTCGGCAGAAACCAGCTCAATGAGTCCAAGACACCAAAGACACCCACTGGCCTTGAACCCTGCCTCACCTGACTGCTCTGGACCGCCTTTGGTCATAGCCAGCAGGTGTGAGACAAGCCTTACACCTAAAGGGAAGCTGTTCCTGCTCCTCAGCAGGCCTGTCCGTTTGCCCAGCCCCACTCCGGCTCCTCAAGATCCTGCCTTCTTCTTCCCTACTGTCCTTCACTGGCTCCTGAATGAGAGGCTTAGTTCCTCAAAGCTTTACCCATTTGGACTCCTCGGCATTTCTTTAGGGAAAATGCACCCTGTTCAACACCTCATTTCTCCACAGGACTAAGGAAAGGGAAGGAAGGTCCTAGTAGACTACAATCTTCAGGGGACCCAAAGGCACATCTTAGTTCAAAGGGGCTTTCCATCTTCTCCCCTCAACACTTTTTAAAATCATTACAACCTAACAAATGAATGAAGCTTCACCTGCTTCCCTCTGCACACTTCCAGCAGTGGAGAACTGCAGGAAAAGCCAGAGAAGAGGATGGCTGGGGCCCAGATTCCAGCCATGCAGTGGGTCCATTTGGGCCTCATGGGAAGAGGAGCAAGGCAAAATGCTACAAGGGATATGGGAATGAGAAGGAAGCCAAGAGGGGACAGACAGAGACCATCCCAGGGCATAAAACAGCAGGGACAGGAAGCAGCTCGTCTGAAAGTAACCCCAGAGTGGAAAAAAAATAGGTATGCAGGGGCGACTAGGTGGCGCAATGAATAGAGCACCGGCCCTGGAGTCAGGAAGACCTGAGTTCAAATCTGACCTCAGACACTTCCTAGCTGTGTGACCCTGGGCAAGTCACTTCACCCCGTCAGCCTCAGTTTCTTCATCAATAAAATGGGAATAATGAGAGTAACTACCTCCCCAAGGGACCAAAGAGACAGCAACTGTAAAATGCTCAGCACAGTGTGAGTGCTAGCGAGGCTTGTTCCTGGTGGATCTCAGCAGTTCCCCAGGAATCTCCACAAGTGATCTGGACCCAGAGAAGGAGAGCCGCCCCCTTCACAGCTGTCCTACTCCAGAACATTCAAGAGAAGACGTTTTCCAAGCCCAGACGACTACGTGGGACACCTGGACCTTCAGGTCAGGCAAAACCTCTTGAGGACTAAGTGGATGTTGGAAGTGTGTTACCAGGACACAAATTCACAATGTTACTGACCACTGGTGATCATCACTGTACTGGTTTGGCCTTCTGTTTCACGACTGGTTACCTTGGGGACATGTAAATCTCCCCTCTCAAAGTTAGTCCATTGTGGGCCCTTGACATAGTCTGAAAAACCATATCGGTTGGACTACAGAGAAGTGACTGACAGGGGCAGTGGGCTAGCCTCTTCCCCCCGGCACCCAGAGGGAGAACCGGCAGAACTGAGTGAGCCCCACGGACTCCATCTCAGGACTCAAGTCAGCTCCCTTCTATTCAATTGTAAGTTTCGTTCAGTTCCTGTCTTATGAGAAAACTTTGTCCAATTATAGGAATTAGGGGAAGTTTTACTGCTTTGTTTGAGACTAGCCCTGTGTGGCTAGGAAGCCGGACCCCCTCTAGCTGCTGCCTAGAGACCCTTAACTAAGGACTTGAGCTATGCTGACCAGAAACCCAGTCAGAGCCCAAGGCTGATGCAATTACACATCTCGAGCAACCCATGTCTTAACGGAAAATTGTCCCTGTCCTGGTCATTAATTATTGCTTCCACACTCCTCTGACTGAATGCAGATGCTTGGGGACAGCCGGGATGATGCTTTCTGATTTCAGGGAACTGTACCTGTTTATTCTCCCCCTCCCAATCTGGAAAGTCCCTAAGCCTTCCTCCAGTGAGCAATCAGGTTACCTGGTTTTGTAGCTCGCTTAATTCTTTATTTTAATTAAATGATCTCATTTGACTGTTTTAATACATAAAAACCTGCCTCACTCTGCATTCAGTGTCTCTGGCCTGACACTTTCGTTGTGCTAGCTGTTCAGCTGTTTTTCAGGCATGTCTTGACCCCATTTGGGGTTTTTTTGGTTTGCAGTTTCCCTCTCCAGCTCATGTGACAGATGAGGAAACCGAGGCAGACAGGATGAAGTGACTTGCCCAGGGTGACACAGCCAGGAAGGGTCTGAGGCCAGATGGGAATCCAGAAGGTGAGCCTTCCCTGTGACTCCTATTTGCTAATAAATTGAACATGATGGATTGTTCCCTCGGTCATTACTAATTATTAACCACCACAGTCTGAAAGGCTGGGCAGGGCCAGATCCTGGAGAACTCTTAAGACCTGGCAACAAAGTGTGACCCTGCAGGGGAGGGGGACAGCAGAGGTGGAGTGCACTAGACTTGGGAGTCATGCTACCCCGCAGGCCTCAGTGTCCTGATCTACACAATGGAGGGGCTGGCCTCCTCTGCGGAATCTTAGGACCTTCAGCTGGGGCAAGGACGAAGACGTTCCAGTCTGACGCAGCGAGTGCCTGTGGCGGAGTGTCCGCGCAAACTGCCTTCCGTGAGCATGCCCACTTGTGCAGCAACGGGAGGTTCGGTGCCTGGCGTGGGGCTGCAGGGCCAGGGGGCTTCCGAGAGGGAATCAGAGGGGACACATGAACCTGCTGGACTCCAGGTCTGGCCCTGGATGGAGGATGTGGTGCAGAGACAGCCAGGAGGGCAGCCAAGGGGAAGAGGGGAGGAATGAGCTGGGTTATGAAGGATCTGACCCTTGAGACAGGAGAGCTGCTGCAGTTGACTGAGCAGAGGGGTGCCAGGGTCAGTCCTGCTCTTCAGGAAATTCACTTTGGTCACTGAATGGAGGATGGACAGGACTGGAGTGGGGAGACACTGGAGACATGCAGGCCATGGCACAAGTCCAGGCCTGAGCCACCGAGGGTCTGCACCACAGCGATGGCAGCATCACAGAGAAGGGGGTGAATTCAAGAGATGATGCAGAGATGAAACTGACAGGCCCCGTCACCATACTAGATGGGGGCGGGGGGGATGAGTGAGGGCTCCAGAATGACTCCTAGTCTGGAGTCTGGGGGTGACCTCTACAGTAACAGGAAAATTAGGCAGAAGAAAGGATCTGGGTGCAAAAAGTCATGAGCTCCCCATCCTGGCCACGCTGGGTCTGAGGTGCCCATTAAGCACCTGGAGGCAGCAGAGAAATAAGGGCTGGATAAATCCTCTAGGAATCATCTACACAGAGATAATGGAATCCATGAGAACTGATGGGAAGAAGCAGGCCCCTAGAGGACAGTCACACGTAGGGAGTATGACCTGGAAGAAGATGCAGCTGAAAAGAGGTGGGCAGACCTCGGGGTCAGAAAGTACAGGAAAAGACGGAATGACAAAAGACTGCGATCAAATGCAAGTGTGGCCATCTGTGGATCAAGCATACATCTGTGTCTCTGAGTGGCTAAGGTGCGGGAGAAGGGGTGGTTGTGGGAGCTGAGTAAACTGAATAGGAAGTTAGGAGAGTGGAGGGAGAAGCATCCCTATCTGTGGTAAGGTCCTCTAGGACAAGGGCAAGAGCTGGCATGGTGGCAGAGCCCATGTGCAAGGCACTGACCAGCTAAGGAAGCAGGGAGAACATCTAGCGGGCAGGTGGACACCTGGATCTGGATGATGTGAAAAGGGCGACTGTCTGGTCTGTGCAGCTTATGCCCACGAGTTACCCCAGGACGGTGTGAAGGCTGGCCTGCCAAATTCTGCTGCCGCTTACTGCCCAGGCCTGCTGCTGGCCCGCAGGCTTCTTAACAGACCTGGCCAAGACCTGTGGAGGTCAGGTGGAAGTGACTGGAGACGAGTCCAATGTGGAAAGCCACGAAGGTCATCCTGGTGCTCGTACGTGCTACCTGGACGCAGGTCTTGCCAGAACAATCTCAGCAAACTTCCCGGGTCTTTTTCAGTTCTGACATTCTAGACTGTGGCCCAAAGAACAGGAACTTCCCACCTGCCCCAAGTGTTGGCCATGACTCCAGTGAAAATTCCCAAATGAGTTCCCCGACTTTGTGAAGCCCACCCACATGTAGACGTGTTGCTGAAAAAGCTTGGCGAGCCAGCCAAATTCCTCTGGCACTGTGGCAGCCCCTACTTCTTGGAGCTCCCTTCCAAGCAGAACTCAGGAGAAGGCTAGATGTCCCCACAAGCTGGGAGAGTGTCCCTACCGCTGGAGCCACCGCTTAGAGGAAGGCACAGTCCACTGTGAGGAGAGGTCAAGCCTCCGGCAGCGCCCTTTCAGAAATGGTTTTTGCCTCGGTTCTGACCTGTCCCAGCCAATCTCCATTTCTGCGGTTTGCATGTTGCTGCTCTAAGACCAAATTTCCCTCTTCCAGCCCACTTCACCTGCTTACCCAACAGTGCCTACGGATCTCCAAACAAACACGGAGTCAAGATTCTGTCTTATACTCGGTAACCTCCTCTCCCAAACACAGTCTGAAAGTGGGGAACTCGCCACTAAGAACATCGCTCTCTACCTGTCCCCTAACGATGGAGACAATGGGAACGACTGGTGAATAACTAACTGGCTGGTTCTCCTGAGCACTGTCAGCAACCAACCAACAGTAAAGAAAGCCCCCTACCTCGTTCCTCAGGCGTCAGGTCCTCTTCCTCTTCACTGCTTTCATCATCGTGAACGAGAAACTTGGGTTCAGAGCCTTCTGCAGCCGATAACCTTACCCGAGAGACAAAGCCTGCTTTTAGCATGGAGTAAATGACTATGCACTATGCAGCACACATGCACGCACACAGACACACACCAGAGGGTACAACCAGCACACTGAGAAGACGTGGCATCATTAAGACTTGCAAGAATGGGGCAGATGGGGGGCACCAAAACAAGACCAAAAGTGAAGATGCGGGCTGGTCAGGACCTTTTTCCCTTTCTCATTTCTTGTGGGTGGGTGAGTAAGGGGAACCAGACTACATCCCGAAGCTCTCTCTGTAATTTCCTCTGTTCTCTTCAATTCATCTGGCTCACTTTGGTTCCCTGCCACTAATGACTATCATTCCTACTATCCAAACAGTGTGCACCTTTTTATAAACTCAGTGCCACTGAACTGTAGTGGAAGCAGGGTGCTGCTGTATCTGGAGAGGGAGGAGCTTGGTCCCTTGGCCCACATGGGTCACTTGTCTTCTCAGTTTTCACATCTGTAAAATGGGCATAACAAGATCTATAAAACCTGCCTCTTAGGGCAACTGTGAGGTTCAGAGAAGAGAACGTTACGAGCCCTCCTACGCGCCAGCTGTTCTAGAAGCCAGACAAGCTCCTCTGAGGGCATCCAGGAGGGGAGAGTCACAGGGACAGCAGTACTCACTTCCGGGCTAGGACTTCTGGGGGCAGCGTTTCATTCGTTTCTGAGTCGCTCAGGACCTCGTCGTCATTGTCGCCAATCATACTGGAATGCCAAACAGACCAGAAATGCTTGAAGCACATGACTGCAACCACAAAACACAAGGAGAGACAACGACATTCCTGTCCATGCCTAATTACTGTAGCAGAAGGGACCCGCTGCTTGGGTCCCAGCCCCGCGTTTTTAACATAAAATCCAATCTGGCTTATAAACTGAATCTACTCAAAACACCTTTTCAAATAATATAAATCACCACTGTGAAGAGCAAATGGAAGTGAAAAATGTGAACATTTGAAAGATCTCAATGATTTACATAAACCAGGTCCCTGACACTTGGCATCAGGATCCGTGCTTTCACACTGAGACGTGCATGTGGATGTGTCTGCTGTTTGGGGAGTTCCTCCGACTCCCATGCAGACTGTCAGCTCTCAGCCATTCCTCTTTTGGCCTGCCTCCTTTCATTCTGAACACTGGAAAGAGACATTTTACAGACTAACAGAAAAGCACCAATGTAGACAACTAACACATAAGAGTTTTCCTGTGTGTGACCACGAGCTCCTTGGGACGAGCACCAAGCCATATCAAATTCAGTGATGACTTAGAAGAGCAGAATGATTCAGGTAAGTCACAGTGTCACTGCAGATCCTTCACTTTAAACTGGAGTGCCTTGCCCACAATAAACTTGTAACAAACGTAGACTGAATTAAAACATTCAATATATGCTATAAAATGACCCTCAATCAGGGAGGTGCAATAAGCCAGCTTCTGTCACCTCAAGAAGCCCTAGGAGTGTTCACAGCATCTTAATGTCCAAAGAAACCCTTCAGTATCTTGTCCAACATCCTCGCTTTCCAGGCAAGGACACTGAGGCCCCAGAGACCAAGCCAAGCAGGCTGGTCGGTGACAACAGGAGGGCCCCAGGGATTACCACATAAGAGGCAGGCCTGAAGTCAGGGACATCCCCTGGTGGCTGGCCAACGACCTCCCCCTTCCTCACGACAAGGCCCTCTGCTTGGACTCCTGGCACCACTGGCTCTCTTGCCATCTTCATCTCTGCCTTTCCTGTTCTCAGTTTTAAACTGAAAGAAGCCACCTTTGGTTAAAGGCATGGAACTGGAGCATGTCTACAAGCCAAGTTATGCTGTCTAGAACGATGGTCAGACCTCACACACTGAGATGCTCTGCACTCTTTTCCCTGGAGGGCCAGACTGTGAGATCCTGTGCAAAGCGGGCAGAAAAGAGGCCTGCTTCTTAAGTGCCCTGCCCCACCATGGCTCTTACTATCTCACCAGCTGGAAGCGTAGTGGCCACCCATGGCAACCACACCCCCAATCAGCACAGCCTGCTGCAGCCCCAAACTCCTGAACTCAAGCAGTCCACCAACCTTGGGGTCTGCCCGCTCACACTCATCCCGTCAGTAGCTCCCAATCCTCTTTCATAACACAATTATGAGATCCAGCAAGATCTGCCAAGCTGCCAAAACCCAATGAGTGAATAACCCCTGAATAGTACAACCAGCAGGAGCTTTCAATAATCCACCAAGTTCCTTCTAACCTCTTCACTCCTGTGGAAGGGATTATCAGGCCAAAGTGATCTTCTTTTTATTATGAGATGGCTGTGATGTAAGAATCTCAGACAGCCTCCTCTCTTTACTCTGAAGAAATGATTGGGATAATTACGCTATTAAAAATAAGGTCAATGACCTTCCAAGTACTGGTTAACTGCCAGAAATCAATGACTTCTCCCACACCTACCTCTTCCCATACAACTTAGCGATAAGACTTCCTGTTTTCAACACTTGAATAAAAGATGGAAACCTCAGCATGACGTCCCACGGTGGGGCATCACTGCCACTGCACAAGAGAGAGGGATCATGACGTGCTAGAGCTAAGACTCACTATCAAGCTCTTTCTTACCTGTGGTAGGGAGTGCTGGGCTCATCTATCTTCATTAAACCATAGTCTTTGTCCGCTGGATGATACGTTGCTAGGATATTCATCTCATCCCACTTCTGGGATTTTTTACTAAAATGAAAAGGAAAAAACATCTTCAATACAATAAAAGATAAACTTTCCCACACCCCACCCCCTCCCCCCCAGTAAAAAACTGATAACCATCCAAATTCTGGGGAGTGGACATCTATCTTAATTTAAACACTATTTTTCAGATGCAGAATTCAAGCTCCATTTAAAGTAAATGAAGACTTACGACAGTCACTGATCAATCCACAAGCATGTATTCTGCAGGATCTGTGCTGAGTGCTAGAGAAAGGTGCTGTACAGTCAAAAAGGCCCTGCCTGCCAGAAGCTTGCTTACACTCCCTTATACCAGGCAACAACATGGACTTGAGCACATACTGAATACAAGCAAAGCCAAACAAAACCAACCAAAAACCTGAGAGCTTCGACTCGCTGTCTCATGGAGAAAAAAGGAGGAGAGGGGAGGAGGCATTTCCACTGAGATTTAAAGGAAAATGTGGGGCAGCCCAGGAAAAGGCACAGAAGTGTGGGAAGGCAGAAGCATTTGGCATGATTCCCTACTGTAATGGGAATGTAAATTTTAAAGATCTTCCCTGCCCCTAGGCTAAAGTACACCTGGAGCCTGGGGTGGGAGGCTTGTTTTTCAGTAGATACTTCTTGATTGGCCAGTGAGTCAATAAGGTTGTTACATTCTCTGAGCCAGGAGAAGGCTACATAAGCCCTGATGTGTAGCTTTGTTTTGGGGCTCACTTTGAGAAGTGTTCTGTGATTTGATCAGATGAAATTCTGGGAAGCCGTTGTTGAGAGCCCCCTGGCTTTGAAACCCAGATGTTGTTTGGTATGGATGTAATGGTTGGACAGTTTGGAAATCTGTCTACTTGATCTGTTTCTGTCTTGATAATTCTGTCTGTATATTCTGAAGTTCGGGGTGCTGACCTTTTTCCCCTGAACTAGGTAAACAATACATATCTGACCAATTAAAGTAAGCTTGTTAAGCCATTTTGAGTTGCTTTCCTTTATCAAAGCAGATCCAAGAACCTGTGTTGGCAGCAAACCCTGAGGATGCTTGGGGTGCTTGCTGCTACACCTACATGGAGCGGGGATTGTATTTCTCGCCTTCTCAGTGCGTGGACTGCGGAGAGAAGAGGAGAATTTGGAAAATAAAACATTTTTAAAGACGGCACAGAGCAGTGGGGAGATATGTGCGTCTGGGCAAATTTGTGAAGTAACAGGAGTCTGGGTTTGACCCTAAAGGTTACTGGGGAGCCCCCTGGGTTTTGGGAGGAACCCTCTGACAGCTGAGGGAAGGACCATTCCAAGTACAACATACTCTTGGTAAAACGGCTAATACTCAGAACTCATATGAGGTCGGGCAGAGAAGAAATGGACAAAGCTACAGCACGCTTGGACACCATCATCTGGCACCTTTCTACTGTGCAAACATCCCCCAAAGCCCTCCATCACCCGGCCCAGGGAAGGGGAGGGGCTCTGAAGAATGCAGGGAAACAGCAGTTTGGCCCACATGGAACGAGGACATTCCTCTGGTTTCATTTCTTCACAATCACACCAAAGAGCCACAGCTAAAGCCTCATTACAGAGAGAGAACCTAAGCTATAAATGCAGCTCAGCCCCTACCTATAAGAAGCTGGTTTGCTAAACAACCAAAAAGCATCCATCAGACTGGGACAGTCCGACCCGCTTAAGGATCAGAAGAGAAACCCTTCAGCAACGGCGTGCAATGAACAGCCTGAGCGCAAGCGGCTTCTCTCACCATGACCAAAGTTCTCAGAAGCTTTACTTTGTGAGCACATTTTGTCAGTCCTGGGTCTGTGGAAATGCTCAGAAATAGCTTTTTAAAAGCATTGCCCAGTCCAAAGTAACTAAGTAACTGCACTGATGCCAACAGAGCACGTGGGACTCGTCAGCAGGCAGTCCCAGGCTGGAATTCCAATGCTGACTGACAATGTACTGGCTATGACCAGGAAAGGTGATTTCATCTCTCCAAAGCTTGTTTACTCTTCTATAAAGACAGGTCTAATAATCCCTTCAGTGCCTCACTTGTAGTCAGCGACAGCAAATTTTCTTGACTGAAGCATATGAAAGATTAAAAGGTCAGCAGATGCTGACTCTGTGAGACAGTCATGCCTGACATCTACCTATGATCCCTCCTCTGCGGAGGGAAGCCTGTGCGTATCCTAAACTCTCTTCCAGAGCTCAGCTTAGTCATAAGGAGATACCATTTGGTTTAATTTTCTTGTTCTAATGACTGTGGAGGGTTTGGAGGTTTGTTTGATTTTTGGCTTGCTTCTTCATTAACTGCCGGCCTCTTATTAAGTTATTAACTTGCTCCCAAAGACACTGATGCCAGCCTTTCTAGGGATAACCACTAGTGCCTAGTTATGACCTAGGAAACCCTGGGGCTTCAGGCCTCCACTCAGGAGACCCCAAACTACCCAGTATTTACTTTGTCTCCATAGATGTCCATGGCGACTTCTCCAAAAGCACGTAAGCAGCTATGGAGGGCAGTGTGATCACCAGACACTCACCAGCAAAAGGCTGAGTATTTAGTGCTGATGACCTGACAGCAGCAAGGCAATGAAGGTGGGAGCCAGCATTAACCAGAGGGCGGGCAGGGAGAGAGGTGCCACCTGGGAAGGCTTCCAGAGCAAATACCTGAGCTGGCCCTCCCAGACAGACACAGGGGTGAGGACAAACTTCCCCAGGCAGAGCCCTCCTCTTCCCCCTCCCTCCCAAACTCCAACTTCATGCACTCAGAGAAAAGCAGCCTCCTCCTAACTCTAGGTCTGGCAACAGGGGCCCTGGGTTCCAATCCTGACTCCCCCACCTGTCTGTGGCACTGGGCAATCAATCAGGAAACATTTGCTACTGTGTCCACTAGGTGGTTTATGGCCCTTGTTTCCTCATCTATCAGATAAGGGTTTGGACTACATGACCCCAGAGAATCCCTGCTGCTGTTCTATCTTGGATGACCCTCTTCTCTCTAATGCAATCTGTTTCCTTCAACAGACATTGTCCAGGTCTAGCTCCCTAAGTCTGAGCTGTGTCAGGTCCTCTTCTCTTCATCTGATGACCTCCCATGAATTCAGTTCCCTTCCAAATCTACACACAGCCTTCATCTCTGTCCCAACTCCCCGCCTGCCTGACAAGCACCTCAGCCTGGATGCCCGGGGGACACCTTCTTTCCCCCTGAGCCTGCCTCTCCCCCAGAGAGCCAGCCTTTCTGACACCCAGGTTCAGGACATCAGGGTCTTCCTCAGGTTTCCCACAAGGTGTCGGGTCTTCTCGATCCCAGCTCACATCTATCCTTTCTCATCACACACACAGGGCCCACCATCTCAGGTCTAGACAAGTGCAACAGCCTGAGAAACTGGGATCCCCATTCCAGCTTCAATTCTCCCTACCTTCCATAGCCACCCCAAAGCCTTCTTCAAGCAGAGTCTCTGACCATGTCACTCCTCAAGAAACATCAGATTGTCTTTACTGCCCTTAAGATAAAAAAGTTCGCTCCTCACCCCAGCAGAGCAAGGGCCTTAGGAACAGCCTGTGGCGGCTGTGGAGGATGGACTGGAAAGGAGAGTGATCACCTTGGTGAGGAGGGGTACACTACAGGCAAGAAGTCACAAGCAGGACCTCTGTAAGTGACTGGATGGAGAAAGGGCGGGGGAAAGAAGGGGAGTCGAACACAATTCCAAGGTAATACAAGGAGGGGTATCCCCTGTGGAAGCAGCAGACAGCCATGAGTGAGGGGACGAGATTCATCTCATCCTTTGCTTTTCATGGTTCAAACCGGTATCTGGAATCAACTTTTAACCTTGCCTCTTGCGAAAATGACAGAAGTTCCATTCCTCTTTCAAACTAAACTTTGAGAAGACTGGGCCATAAATCACTATTTTGAAAAGACCAGGAGGAGCTAGGTGCCAAAGTGGCTAAAGCCTGGAGTCCTGAGTTCAAATCTGGCCTCAACACTCACTAGCTGTGTGACCCTGGGCAAGTCACTTCATCCTGCCTAACTTGGTTTCCTCATCTGTAAAATGAGGACTCTGGAGAAGGAAATGGCAAACCACTCCAGTCAGTATCTTTGCCAAGAGATCCCCAAATGGGGTCAAGAGGGGTCAGACCCAACTTATATGGCTCAACTACCAACAAAGCAAAAACAAAAATCAAAGAAAACCCAAATGTCTTGGTTCTGGAGGAAATCTGCCACTGCTATCACCTGGATTTACTACCAAACAGTCCAAGTTCCATTTCTTCTGGATGAAGGCAGGAGAAACTGACCATGGATGAGCCCTGGCTTTCTGGTTTCAGTCCCCTTTAATTTCTCCTGAGAAGCAGAACCTTTTTAAATGAGGAAAAAAAAGGGTATAAATAGAAAACAGACCCTGCCAAATTGTTCTGAAGTGAAAAGGTTACAAGGGATTCTGTGACCTGAGTAATCTGTAAAATGTCACACAATTCTAAGGTAGATTGTCTTTTTAAGCTTGACAGGCAATTACTTTGAGCAGAGGAGGAAAAATTCAGCATGAAAGTCATTTTCAGCTTTTTCTTTTTTTTCAAACGCCTTCGCATCCAGTGCTGCTGTCAACTAAGAAATCTCAGCAGAAGTTTAAGCTGGAGGGAAAGCCTGAGATACCTCAAGTATTTGTCGTATGGGAGAGCTCTCTGGGAGGCAGGTGGGAGAGAGAAAGTGGGGAAATTTAGAGGGCATAAAGACAAAACAGAAATAAAAACGATTTTTGTAAGAACACAGAAGAAATAAGATTCTTGGTTGATCTGTTCTAGATGATTTGCCACCATCCAAACCAAACTTAAGTAAAACCTTCCTCACGGCACTAAGTAACATCTGTAATTTCCTCCAGACCATTTCTGAGAACACTGGGAAAAAGGGCTGCAGATGTGACTCAAGCGCCGGGCCCGACCAGACAAGCGGCAAAGCCCACGCGCCTCTGGTCAGTTTCCCGGTATGGACACATTGTAGCGACCACCCGCCCACCGGAAGTGGATAGTTTCCGGCGGCTCCCGGCAGCACTGAGCCATCAGCCGGCCCGCAGGCGAACGAGAGGCGCCGGCTCCCCGACTCCAGCAGCCCCCCCCCAGCCGGGGCCGCCCCGCACACAGCAGACGCGCCGGACGCGCGGGCCTCTCGGCTTCTCAACGGCCCCGCGCGGGGGAAGGGGCGGCCGCGGTCAGCCCCGCCTCGGTGTCCCACTGCCCGCCCCACACGCACCCGAAGTCATCGTCGCTGGCCGCCGAGCTGGGCCCCGCCGAGGAGCCGCCGGCGGACGGGGGCGGGCCCGGCGGGCCGTCGGTGACGCCCTTGTTCTTCAGGATCCCCTTGATGGGCCGGTGCGAGGCCGCCGAGGCCGCCATGGCCTCCGAGCCTGCCCGCCCGCTCCGCCGCGCCCGCTCCGACAGGGCGCCCCCCCGCTGCGCTCGGGCCTCGGCCCCGGGAGCACGGCCGCCCGACACCGAGACAGCGAGCGACCCGACGGCCGGAGGAGCTGAGAGCCGGGAAGCAGGAGGCCGCAGAGGAAGCGGCGGGCCGACGCGCGCTGTCACGCGCACCTTGGCGTCCCGCCGGAAGTAGAACCGAGGCACGCGCCCCCTCCCTTCCTACTCCCAACGGAGAGTACTCTCGCGATATCCAGCCGCTCGCTCCTCCCCACACTCGAGACTGGAAGGAGAGCGGCACGGGGGGGGGGGCCGGGGGGGGGCGGGGCGTCAGAGCGTCCCCTACGCAGCGTGGCTCGGAGCTTGCGAACGTCCCCCGGAGCGAAGGGGCGTGGCTTCCCCGGCGCGCGCCCTGATTTACCGATGCCCTAGCATTGCCGTGGCGTAGCCATGGAAACGCCAGCCGAGGCGGCTGGAGCTCGGCCGCCAGGGGGCGGTGCGCGCCGCAGTTTGCTCCTCTGTGAAAAGGGGAGAAGGGCCTGCCCAGCGCCGCACACAGTAGGCGCCTCATGCTTGTCGGCCCCTGCTCTTCTGTTCCCCAGGGAAGTCGTGCCTGCTTCTCTCGGGAGAGACCAGGCCCGGGCAGGGAGCCAGACTGCCGCGGAGGGCGCTGGGCAGCGCCCGGACAGTGGTCAGTGCCCTGAATGGTGGTCATCATCATCTGGGCGGTGACCAGCACCCAGGGGTCAGTGCCCTGGACGGTGGTCATCATCACCTGGGCAGTGACCAGTGACCAGCGCCTAGACAGTGGTCATCATCACCTGGGCGCTGACCAGCGCCCAGACAGTGGTCATCATCACCTGGGTGGTGACCAGCGCCAGGACAGTGACCAGTGCCCGGACAGTGGTTAGTGCCTTGGACAGTGGTCAGAGCAGCCGGGACAGTGGTCATCACCTGGACGGTGGCCAGTGCCCGGACAGTGGACTATGTGGGGCTGGCCCCAGAAACACCCCAGGAAACAGGCGATTATGGCTGAACATGGACATTTTATTGTGAAGCCTTGTTAAGCACATGAGGCTGCCAAGGCAGGCCTGGGCAGACCGGGGAGGCCAGGGGCTCTCCTGGGCTTGGATGATGGCGGAGGTTAGTGATCTCAGCTGGCCGTTGGCCAGGGCCGCCGGGCTGTGGTCCTGACTAGCCGGGCTCCTGGGCCATCTTTCCCAAAGCTCTCCTCTCCCACCCCCACCCCAGTGGACCTTCCCTTGGCAGCCAGTGGAGATCCAGGCACCATCTTCCATGCTGCTGTCTTCTCCGCAGGGAGCAAAGCAGGCGGCAGGGGCATGCACCCTGTGCATGGCAGGCTTTCTGCTAGAGGAACTCAGGACAGTTCATCTGGTCGGTGGGCACCATCTTCTCAATATCGATCCCGTTGGCAGTGAGGATGCCCTTCAGCTGGCTCACCACAGCCTGTGGCAGGTACGGGCGCCTTGCCAGGATCCAGGCATAGTCCACGTGAAAGAGCCAGATGAAGGTGGTGCAGGAATACACAAGGGCATAGTTCTCATAATCGGTGGCCAGGACCCAGTAGGGAGCGGTGGGCATCACTACGAGACCAAGCAGGACGGTGGGCCTGTGAGCACTAGTCTTGGGCAGGGACCAGACAGGCAGCAACTCATGGCACCCTCCCTCAAGGTCCTTGCTAATGTGGCTGATCCCAGGGATTGGCATCTCTGCCCTCTACCCTGTGCTCACTGAGAGGGCCTCAGAAGCCATGGCTGATAGAAGCTGCAAAAAGGCCAGACTTTGCTCCCGTAGAGGCCACTCCCTGGCTTCCCAAGGCCAAGTTCCCAGGGTACCCCAGGCTACCTCACCAGCAGCCCCAAACCTGATGCCCATTTCTTAGGATGATGCAGAGATTTGGTGAAGAACAAAGAGATGAACCCAATAAAAAGTTTTCAAGGTGTGGGTTTCAAGCCACCAAAAGCAGCCTTTGTCTTCTTGTTAAAATAAAATCCATGAATAGCAAGAGTGAATCATTCAAAAGTGGGAGCCTCAGGGGGGGAGGGTGGGGGAGGCCAGGCCCTATGGTGTGACTGCTGCCTCTCTCCGTGACTGAACCCCTCTCCTACTTCCTTAACCATCTCTGCACCACCGCCCTCAAACCCCATCCACAATGGCTTCCTGATTCAGGTGGCCAGACCTCTGGGCCAGGCCTTGCAAGACCCGTGCTCCCCACTCCCTCCCACGGTCCCTGCTCATAGGCCCACCGGAGGCTGGGGAGGAGATAGTGGAAATGGAGTTCAGCAGCTGACTCTCCCCCAGACTCCACCGCCTAGCCTGGAGATGTAGACCACCCCAGTGGTCCTTGGAGGGATGGCCTGCATCCCCCTCAGCATTAGGTCAATGCCCCCTTCATTCCCTCCCCCCTTCTGCCCCTTTTCTTTCAGGACAGACTCTACTTACACCAGAAGAATTTGACCCCCAGTTTGGCAGGCTCCGTGAGGTTGGCCTGGGTGGCCTCCCCCTCCACCTGGTTCACACTCCCGTCTGGTCTGCAAGGGAGCAGAAGGCATTTAGGGGGCTGGGTCCCTCCCCTTCCTGATTCATCACCATGCCCGAAGACTCCTGCAGGCCAGGTCTCCTATGGGTGCTTCCCAGCCTGCCCCTAGCAGGAACCAGGAGCAGCTCCATGGCGCCCCCCCCCCACCCGCCAGCCGCCTCCTCTCCAGCTTCTTGTCTCCTCCTCCTGGATGACTTCACCCCGTTCCCCAAAGTGGAACATTGTGGAGAGTTCCCACACCCAAGCGGCTTTTCCCTCAGCTGCCCAAAAGTTTTTCAGCAGAGGCTCTTAGTATACAGTGGGTGGTTAATAAATGTGGAGTAGTCTCAATTGTCCTGGGTCCCTAAGAACAAGGGCCCAGTGAATGTGCTTTCCCTTGGTCTGGGGCACCCAGAGTGTAGGCACAACCGGCAGTGGACCCAGTGGCTTTTTCCAGGCAAATAACCCGCCTGGCCTGCCCGCCCTGGCTTCCCGCGAGGATTTTGGGAGATCCATGAGTGCTGGACCCAGACTGGCCGAGTGTGGTCTCTTACCGAATCTCCTGATTGAGCACTTTGATCTTCCCATTTTCTTTCAAGGAATAATTGGCCTGGATACAGCTTCCCTTCTCGAAACTGACAGCAATCTTTTCAATCTCGTACCACCTTCCAAGATACTAGAGGGGCGATATCTGGGTTGGCATGGGGCTATTTGCAAAGCTTGGCATGGGTGCTTAGCAAATCTGGACCCTCTGGCCAAAGCTCATAAAAGATAATAAAGGGAGGGGATGTGGAGGGACGGCAGGCAGGATTATTGATCACTGGACGGACCCTTTCTCACTAGAGCATTGAGGACAGGGAGAGGCTTGGAGATGCTTTGGGACGATGCCAGGGCTGTGGGAAATGCAGTTGTCTGGAAGGCTTTTGCTATCCCTTTATGGTTTCAGAGCCAACCCTGAGCCATGATCATTCCTCCAAGAACTTGGGATTTGTACATTAAGTGTGCTGCCCCCATGGGGGGGCAAGGAGACCTTAGTCCCCTGGTGAAAATTAAGATGGTCCTAATAGTCAACCCATTTAGTGCTGGAAAGTCCATGGTCAATTAGCCTAAACTCTCCATTTTACTGATTCCTGAATGGAGGCCCAGAGAGATCAGTGATTTGCCCAGGGCTCCAAAGGGAGCCGGGGCCTGGACTCCGGGCCTCAGCTTCAAAATGCAGCTGCTCTGAAGGCCCAGACTTGGCTTGAGATTCAAGAGGGCCTTTCTACTCAAGGCTCCGCTTCCCCTGCACTGAACATCTTATCCGTTCATCAGAGTCAGCTCTTTTAAGCAGCTGGATTTCATAGCAATTCCTCACCGGATTCTTACTGCAGCAGGGTTTTGGCTGGCAGGGCTTGGAGATCCCTTCCAGCATCACCACAGATAGCTTCGAATCTCCCGCTCAAACCGGCTCCATGATCTCCCCCTCCCTTTTTGTCCAAGCTGTTATGAGTCTGCCCTGTGCCGGGGCTGGGGGGGTGGGGAGGCATGCCCCCTCTGAGCCTGAGGGAACAGGATTCTCCCAGCATCTGGAAAGGGACTGGCAGGAGGGCTGGTTCCAATTCCACACACCCTCCCTGTCTTCGATTGAATTGACTCCATTTCTCTAGAATAGGAGGCTATTCGGAGGAAAGTGTAATTTTCTGAGAGGTGTCTGTTACCTTTTTTTGTTGTTGTTGCTTTTTGGAAGGCAATTGGGGTTAAGTGACTTGCCCAAGGTCACACGACTAGTGTCTGAGGTCACATTTGAACTCAGGTCCTCCTGACTTCCTGCTCTACTCACTGCGCCATCTAGCGGCCCCTCTGTTACCTTCTTCTATGAGGATTTGAAATCCTTGAATACAAAGGGTAATAATGCACAAAGACAGTGGATAGACAGCTGGGCAATGGAGAAAGCACCCCCAAGACCCCTGCAGGGTGCTCCTGGGTGGGCCCAGGCAGGAGCTACTGAGGAGGAGAAGGCAGGGAGGGACTGAGTGCGGGAGAGCCCCCAGCCCTGGGAAGCCACAGACTCCTCAAAGGGAGGGGGAGGGGAGGTCAGGCTCTAGTGGTCTCGGCTCCTCTGTGTCCAGTCCTTGTATCGTGGACTTGAGGCAGGCTTGTGCCAGGAAGGCACTCTCCTGGCTGCTTGATCCACAAAGGAATGAGGTCCGCTGGGTCACAGGGACTCCTACCTTATGGGTATTGAAGTTCTCCTGGACAAGGGGCTGAGGACACCACCCCAGGTGGACCCCTTGGCCGTCAGCCACGCTGGAGAGGCCCACAAGGACAGAGAGAAGCAGCAGCATCACCATCCTGGTTCGGTGTGGTCCCAGAAAGGTCCAGGGCTGAGGAGACAGCACGTTTGCACCTGATAAGGAGGGGAGGGGAGGGGAGAAACGGAGACCCTTGGGAGTACAGAGACCCCCCCAGAGCCTGCTACCTGCCAGCCCCATGCCTTTGACTCCCCTCTCTATCAGCAAGGTCCCAGAGTTGGCATTGACCTTGGGAACAGGAGGCTGAGCCCGAGGGTGCTCTCTGGGGCTGGGGGATGCTTCTGTCATGTTGGGCGTCTGGCACAGATGCAGGCGTCATAGAGAAGGCCCTATGGATGGCCAGAGCTTGGACCTGCTAGGGGTCTGTGAACCTCCACACAACCGGAAGCAGTGGGTGCAAGTGCAGAGAGCGCAGTCAGGAAAGAGCTGGCACTTCCTAGCTGTGAGGCCATTCTGAGCCCTGGGGTTCTCCTCTATCTGCAGAGTTCTTGGCCAAAAGGCCAGGTCTCCTCAAGAGTCACTGAGCACTCACTGCCCCCACGGTTCCTCAGGTGCTTTGACTGAGGTCCCAAGGTCATGGGCACCATCCCAGGCACCCTCCACTGAACACTCTCTAGCCCAAACTGGTGAGGCCCAGGACAGAACCCAGTGCTCCCGAGGCGGCCTGAGCAGAGCAGAGGACCTTAGCGCTGTGCCCCTGCCTTCCCCGGGGCACAGGGGAGCAGAATGCAGCTCTGGGGTGGGGGTGGGGGTCCCTGTAAGCTCTGGCTGCTCTGCCTCTCTTTAAGCAATCGCTACTAAGCGCCTGCTGTATGCTAGGCACCAGGTGTACAGAAAGAGACAAAAGACAGCGCCAGTCCTGATGGGGGGATGGCAAGCTAAGGCATCTCTCCAGAGCCAGCTCTGTGGTACCATTGAGACGGGTGTGCCCCCTGAGGAGAGGCAGGCCCCATTACCTGGAGACGCTGCCCAGCCTCCCAGCTTCCTCTAGGTAAATGCATTCCTCCCACAGGCTCTCCCCCCACTCTCACTGAGTATTCCTGGGGAGAGGCAAAGCCCTGTGGTCCCTCTCTGTGCTGGCCATCGTCCTAGCCTCTCCTCACTTTGGTGGCTGAAATCTCTAAGGTCAGGCCCCCTCGCTGCTTCCTTCCCTACCCTCCTCATGTGTCTGGCTCAGACTCCTCTCTATTACTTCACTTGGTGATGTCATCAGAGCCCACAGATTTAATTATCATCTCTATGCTTGTGTTATTGTTCAGTCCTTTCTGACTCTCAGGGACCCCATGTGGAATTCTCTTGGCAAAGATGCTGGAGCGGACTTGCCTTTTCCTTCTCCTGCTGATTTTACAGACGGGGAAACTGAGGCAAACAGGGGGAAGTGACTTGCCCAGCATCACACATCTAGTATGTGTCTGAGTCTGGATTTGAATTCAGGTCCTCCTGACTCCAGGCTCTCTGTGCACTATGGCACTTCCTAGCTGCCAAAAGATGATGGTTCACTTTGGAGAGAATAGTTTCTGTGGAATGCTGAGGTCAGAAGCCTGGTTTTAGACAGTTAAGGAGAGAGTGGGAGGAAAGGTAGCCCAAATGATTTCCCAATCTCCTTCTCTTCCTGCCCCTCCGGACTCACATGTCCATACGCCTCAGACATCTGGACCTGGACGCCTACATGCCCCCAACATCCCTGTCCTGGTCCCCAGGCTCTCTCAGACACTCCCTCCCCACATTCAAGCTATGGCCAAGGCCCTGGATTTCCCCTCCAGGGCGCCCCCTCCCCTCCTCTAAGCTTTCCCTCACACCCGCTGCTGGAGGGTCTACCCCAAAAGCCCAGTTCTGAGCATGGTGCTCCTCTACTATGTAAACTCCAGGGGCTGCCTGTTATCTCCAGGCTCCGATGTAAAGTCCTGTCTTGTAACTTTGCCTCCCCCTTTGCAGGTTCCTGGCACCCACACCATGGGCGGTGGCATCTCTTCCCCCCACCCCGAAGCCTGCCCTCGGGCTCTTCCACAAACCAGAGGGGCCATCTTGGCTCCAGCCCTTCTCTGTGGCTGGTTCACCTCTGTGCCCTGCTCTCCTCCAGTTCCCAGGCCCTCATTCCAGTGCCTTCCCTCTGGGATGCCCTCTGTCCTCTTTGCAGCTTGTCTTCACACCCACTGACTTGTTTCCTGCCCCCTCCTCGAGGGCAGGGACTCTCCTTGGCTTCTTTTTGTATCTCTAGCACTTAGCAGAGCTCCTGACATACAGTAGGGGCTTGAGAAACACTTATCGACTGAATAACTGATGTGCTGGAGGGTCACACAGGTAATAGATGTCAGTGGTGGACCTCAGAATTCTGAGCCAGGACACTCGGGGCTGGGAGACCTTGCCTCTGTATCACAGGCATTAAAGACCCCCCCAACGTCCTCATGCAGAGCAACAGCTTTTCTCCCCAAGCTCTGCTCCTGGTCCTATCCTAACTGTGGTCCAGATGACCCCAGCATCCCTGTGCCTAGCCAGGACAATGGCTGGTGACAGTCTCTTGGGCAAGGGGAGGGAGGCCAAACCCTCCTGAAGGAACAGGGCCTCAGTTTCTCCTACTGTCCTGCTTGTCAATTCCCATTCACAAAGGCATACATACCTTTGCTGCGATCCGCAGGCTGGTTCCGGAGGGCACTGACCAAGTGCTTGAGTGCAGAAGCTGGTCCCAGGGCAGGCTCTGCTCCCGTCCTGTTATAAGCTCTGTCTGGCAGGTTTCCCCCCTCCCCGCTCAGATCAAGGACAAGGGCTTTCTTCTAGCCCCCCTCCCCCCTTTCATTCTCACAGCTGTTTCCTGGAGGGAAAAACAAGAGGCTGCTCTGTGGCTCCCTGGTGCTCCCAGGCTCCCAGCTCCCAGCCTTCCCATCTGGCACCAGGCCCTCCCATTTCATCTTCACAATGCGGGGCCTCGGCCGGAATCCAAACCTCAGGATTGTGATGTGGGCGAATTCACTGTTTCCAGACTCTTGGTATTTGTTTTTTCACTTTTCCTCTATTCCCAAGAACAGGAACGAGACCCTTATTTGATGGACGAGGCACCGTGGCCATGGGCCAGTGAAGAGGCGATGTCGCTGCGTGTTGTGTCAACAAAAACTCGAGTCTACAAACGGGACTTCCTGTATGACCCTGGAAAGTCAATCCCCTTCCTCTTTGCCCAGTGGGGATTGGGCGGAGACCCTCGTGCTTGGGGGCGGGGGGGAGGTTGCAGGAGGTGCCAAGATGGGCAACAGACTAGAGCCAAGTTAGATGGATTTTGGAATGGATCAAATAATTAGTACTAATTAATGGCTGGGCGGCCAGGTGGCTCAGTGAGTAAGAGCACCAGCTGCAGTGTCAGGATGACCTGGGATCGAATCTGGGCTCAGATAGTCAGCACCACACCCAGAAGTAACTGGCATGTAACCTTGAGCAAGTTACTTAACCCCGATTGCTTTAAAAAAATAATAAATAAATGAATAAAAATAATAATAATTAATGGCTGGCCATCACCTTAGAAGGAGGGTTTTGGGCGAAGTGCCACAGGGATCTGTCTTTGACCTTACACTCCTTGACATTTAATCAGCTGTGTACTCACCAGAGCTGGAGGGGAGGGGCACACAGGTGGGAGGGTTGGCTAACTCGGAGGAAGAGGGCCTCACCTGGGGATGCTGGAAGGACACCATCCAAGTAACAGCAATGTCTCTACTGCAGATGAAAACTTGCAAAGTGCCTTCTATCCGTTTTCTCACTTTAGCCTTACAATAACCTGTTATGGGTATCAGAGCCACCATTTTACAGATAGAGAAGTTGCGACTGAGAGGGCCTAGTAACTGTTGTCAGAGTCAACACTGAAACCAGGGGCTTTCTGCCATGCATTAGGCTTTATTACTCCCTGGTGGCGCCCCCAGGACCAGAAGACATAGCAGCTCATCTGAAAACAACCTGGCTGTCAGAGTGGACTGCAAGCTCATGAGGAGTCAGGAACCGCATGTGGCCTCCAACCATCTAGGCTACGTTTACTGATACAACGCAGGGTCCAGGACTGGGATGGTGCCAATTCTTCCCTTCTCCAGTCTGGCCTGTGCTCAGTCTAAGCACCAGCATCTGGGAAGGACATGAGGAGTTAGACAGCATTCAAAGGAGGGCAGCCAGCACAGTAGAGGGTCTTGAGTTCCTGTGGAAAGAACACTGACCTAAGAAACTGCCAGGGGCCTCAGGAACGAGGGTGGCAAAATGGGGGACACAAAGACAGATTTTAGCTTCAAACACTTACAAGCTGCGTCACCTTGGGCAACTGCCATCACCTCAAAATGCCTCAGTTTACTCGTCTGTAAAATGATGATAATAATAGCCCCAATCTCACAAAGTTTCCGTGAGGACTAAATAAGACAACATTTGTAAAATGCTTTGCAGATCTGAAAGATTCCCTTCCTGTCTCTGCCTTTCCCTCCCTCTGGCTCTCTCTCTCCCTCCCTCTCTTTCTGTCTCTCTCCCTCTGTCTCTGCCTCTCCCTCCCTCTGGCTCTCTCTCTCCCTCCCTCTCTTTCTGTCTCTCTCCCTCTGTCTCTGCCTCTCCCTCCCTCTGGCTCTCTCTCTCCCTCCCTCTCTTTCTGTCTCTCTCCCTCTGTCTCTGCCTCTCCCTCTCTCTCTCCCTCTGTCTGTCTCTCTCCCTCCATGCAAACACACACACACACACACACACACACACACACACACACACACACACATCACTTGTTTTCACCATCATCATCCCTGATCTCCAGCCCTGGCTCTGACGGCTGACTTGCCTATGGCATTGAGCAAGCTCCTGCCTTCTCTGGGTCTCGGTTTCTCTATCGTAAAACAGACAAAGGGTCCCTCGGGTGTTCGGGCGCCGGGGCATCCTGTGACTCCAGGTGAGGGGAGTCGGTTGAAGTACCTGGGGAGGCTCGACTGGGTGAGAAAAGCCCTGGGGGGGACAGAGAGAAGAAGAGAAGCCTGAGGGCTCCCCGGGGCCCGCAGGGACACACAGGGTGCTTCTTAAACCCTTCTTGCTTGTTTCCCAGCTTCTCGGGTGCAGCCTGGTAGCAGCTGCAGTACGTTCGCGGCCAAGACCCCGGGGGCGGTGCCAGGCATGCCGGGCGGCAAAGGCGGGGGGGGGGGGTCACTTCTACAGCTGCTAAAGCGGAGCAGGAGCCCCCCCCAGGTGTGCACTTCCCTCCCCCGAGGGCTTCAAGCGCCAAGCGGGGGGCTGCTGCTGCTGCTGTTAAGTCCGGACATAGCCTACATCCCAGGGTTCTCTCTTAAATTCTTTTTAATAGCATTTTACTTTGTTTCAATTCCATGTAAAGATAGTTTTCAACATTCATTTTTATAAGATGTTGAGTTCCACACTTCTTCTCTCCCTCCCCTCCCCCAAACCGCCAGCATCCGATACAGGTTATGCGCGTATAATCGTATGAAGCACATTCCCACCTCAGTCAAACGCTGTGAAAGAAGGATCAGGGCAGGCAGAAACCGCGAGAAAGAAAAACCAAGAAGGCGCCGCAGCCTGCTGGGCCGCGCTCACACCCCGCGGGCCTTTCTCCGGCTGCGGCTGGCATCGCCCATCACTGCCCGCTGTCACCGGGACTTCTTCCCGCTGGAGCTGGGCTGTGAGAGATTCGGAAAAGGGCTGGATAATGGCTGGGGCGCGGCAGGCGAGGAGAGGGGAGGCAGAGCCGGCTCCCCGGAGAGTCGGAGAGAGTCGGAGGCAGGTGCAGGTGGGGCTTTGGCCCGAGATCCTGCATCCAGGCTTGAACCCCACCCCGCCCCGCCCTGCGCTGATAACTCAGGGGTGCCTAGGATTGACTGTGTGTGTGTTTTCCTTCTCTCCTCTGTCCCCTGGTAGATCCTGCCTGGGTGCAAGCCCTGTGCCACCTTTTTTCTTTGTATCCCCAGAACAGGTCGTGACACACTGAAAATGCTAAATCGAAGTTGGTAGAATCAAACTGATCTGAATTGAAGTGACCCTAATAAATGCTGCCTGACTGACTGACTGAAGAAGACATGCTGGTGGAGGGGGATGGGCCTGGCTCAGCTACTGCTGAGCAGCTAGCTTCTCAGGCCCCTGGCAGCCACCCTGTTCTGGGACCTTGGAGCCTGTATCACCTGTGGTGCTGACAGGCTTAAGGCCTTTCCAGAAATTTCCTTACTAGCCATCCCTACCTGGTTTGGGGGTCTCTGCCAGTGGCCAACTAGTGAAGCCTGTACTCAGAGTCCCCTTTTTCATTACATCCCATTTTCCCCTCTATAAGACAAATAAACACCGCACACAGGAGGGCTGCTAGCACCAGTTCATTCTTGATCTGCTCAGACAGGAAAGACACTAAGAAGGCGTTAATAATCTTATTTTATGCTAGTCTAGTTTTCTCAGAACAGGATTGCCGATGATGGGAACACAAACTCCTACCGCATTCCCTCATCACCTGTCTCACAGGGGCCAGTGAGAAGGCGGGCGGGGCAACTACCCCAACATCTGGATGGGGTCAGTAGAGACAGGCACAACTTGTGAGTGCCCCTAGGTCCCCTCAAGCCTCCCTGGCCAATGGAGGCACAGCCAGCCTCTGTGCTCAGCCCTAAGGTTCCTTATTCACTGACCAACGATCACCTGCTTTATGGAGCAACAGACAAAGAAGGCACATTGCCTCGCAAGTATACATCACCCCATCCTGTGTCTCACTGGGCAGCCGCAGTGGACATGTCTGTAACCATAACTGTGGGAACTCAGATCCGATACCTGAGAACCAGAGATCGTTATGGCTATGGATCCTGGGAAACTGAACTCTACGAAACAATGACAAAAATTCACTTCACACACACTAAGATGCCCCTATCTTGGGAGGACCCTCCCAAATTCTCAGCGGTGAGGGTAGTCCAAAAGTGGAAGGCGCTGCCTCAGTGGGAGGTGCTCTTCCTCTGGAGGCTCCCTGTGGGAGTCAGCTTCTTGGGGGTTGGGGGAGCCATTTGTTAAATGTTCAGTGGGAGCATTTACTCCTCAGAAATTGGCAAATGCTATAAATCAGTCTGATTTCTCGTTTTATTGATTGTCTAGACTTAAAGTATTGAAGAAAATGTTGGTAATGCAGATTAAACTAAAAAGTATGCTGTGAGGTTCTTTTGAAAGCAGGTTGTTAAACACTGACCAGCACACCCCCGGCTCTTCCCCACTAGAGGCAAGTCAGTGAATCAGACCACAAGGCTTCATTCCAGGCCTGCTCACCGCCTAGAAGGGTGGGCGTGCTGAGGGTAGCAGCCCATTAAGTCTTCTTCACCCACCCAGAGAGCTGGTACATGGGAGCCAGGTGGGATGTAAGAGTAATGAAATTTGAAAGATTCTCTTGTATTGGCACCAAGCTCATGATCGTGTCAAGTATTAAGACCCAGAACTTGTGAATCCCGCAGGTTGATGGACTTCCTGATGTAACAGGGAGGAACTAATACCTTATATAAGGAGAAGCACAGGCTGGAGAGTCAGGACTTCTTGAAGCAAGCATTGGGAAGCTTGCTAAACCTGAAGCAATAGGGAGTCAGTGAATTCATGAAGAGGGAAGTGACATGGTCAGATCGGTGCTTTAGGAATGTCAGTGTGGCAGCTGGGGGGAGATGGACTAGAGAGAGACTGGAGGCTGGAGTGAGCCCATTCAGGGAGCTGTTTCACCAGGTCAGGCCAGAGGTGGAGGCCCTGAGGGAGGAGGGAGGTTGGTGAGTCAGGATTTACTTGCAGCTGATTCTATGAGAGGGTGAAGGTGGAGGAAGAGTCAGAACAGCTGTGGGAAGCTTGAGGCCAGAAGAGAAGGCTGGGAATAACAATTATGTGGCATTGGAGAAACAATCATTTGGGAAGGAGGAAAAAGATTTCCCCCTACAGTAAGGCCCAGTTGAGATGACATAACAAATTATTTCTGGAAGTGATGCCTCTCTTAATGCAGCCCCAAATCAAATTAACCATATCACATTGCTGACGCCTATAGAGCTTGTGGTCCATTAAGACTCCCAGATCTTTTTCAGAGGAACTACTCTCCAGCCATGCCTCTTCCATCTTGTGCTTGTAAAGCTGATTTCATTGAAGTGAGACTAGGGGTGAGACTTCCATCTACTCCTACCAGTTTAAGTTTTACTAGGTTTGGCCCAATTGTCTATGAAGTCAAGATCTTTTTGGACCCTAATGGCCATACACTATATGAGTCATCCTTCCCACATCACTGTCACCTGAAAATTTGATAAGCAGGCATGTGTGGGCCAAGTCAATATAACAAAAATGACAATTCTACTTAAATTAATCTATTTATTCAGTGCCACACCAATCAAATGACCAAAAATTATTTTATAGAGCTAGAGAAAATGATAACAAAATTCATCTGGAAGAACAAAAGGTCAAGAATATCTAGGGAGTCTAAAAAAAATGTGAAGGAAGGTGGCCTAGCTGTACCAAATCTCAAACTGTATTATAAAGTGGTAATTATTAAAAGAATCTGATGCTAACTAGGGAATGGAGTGGTGGATCAGTGGAATAGATTAGGTACCAAATACATTGCAGCAAAGGAGCCTAGTAGTTTGGTGTTTGATAAACCCAAAGATCTGAGTTTTGGGGACAAAAACTCATCATTTGACAAAACTGCTGGGAAAACTAGAAAACATTATGGCAGAAACTAGGGATAGACCAGCATCTCTGTATGCCAAGACAAGGTCGAAATAGAATGATGCCCTAAGCAAATTAGGAGAACATGGACTAGTCAGGTCTGTGGATAAGGGAAGGATTTAGGACCAAAGAAGGGCATTACAAATAAATGCAAAACAGATCATTTTGATGATGTAAAATTGAAAAGTTTTTGTACAAACAAAACCAAACGCAACCAAAATTAGAAAGCTGGGAACGTTTTTTTACAGCAAGTACCTCTGATAAAGGCCTTACTGCTCTAATATATAGAGAACTGAATCAAATTTATAAGAATATAAGTCATTCCCCCAATTGATAAATGGTCAAAGGATAGGAACAGGTAATTTTCAGACAAAGAAATCAAAGCTATCTATAGTCATATAAAAATAATGCTCTGAATCACTATTGATTAGAGAAATGCAAATTAAAACAACTCTGAAGTACCACCTCACACTTACCTGAGTAGCTAATGTGACAAAAAAGGAAAATGTTGGATTTTGGAGAGGATGTGGGAAAACTGGAACACTAATGCATTGTTGGTGGAGTTGTGAACTGATCCAACCTTCTGGAGAGGAATTTGGAACTATGCCCAAAGGGCTATAAAGTCGTGCCTACTCTTTGATCCAGCAATAGCACTACTATGTCAACATAAAAAAAAAGAGGGAAAAGAACATATCGGTAAAAAAATTTGTACAGAAATGTGACCATTCCTCTTTTTGTGATAACTAAGAATTGAAAATTGATGCCTATCAATTGGAGAATGGCTGGATAATCTGTGGTATATGATTGTAATGGAATACGATTGTGCTATAAGAAATGATGAGCAGGATTATTTCAGAAACCTTGCAAAGACTTATGTGAACTGATGCAAAGTGAAGTGAGCAGAACCAGGAGAACGTTGTACACAGTAACAGCAAAACTGTATGATGATCAACTGTGAATGACTCAGCTCTTCTCAGCAATACAATGATCCAAGAAAATCCCAAAGGGCTCATGATGAAAAATGATATCTACCTTCAGAGAAAGAACTGATGCCTGAATACAAACTGAAGCATGCTACTTTTCACTTTCTTTCTTGTTTTGTTTTGGTTTTTTTGTTTGTTTGAGTTTTGCACAAAACAACTAATATGGAAATATTTTACATGTTTGCACATGTAAACCTATATCAGATTGCTAGCCATCTCAGGGAGAGTGGAGGGGAGGCAGGAAGAACTCTAAACTTTAAAAAGTATTTTTAAAAATTGTTTTTATGTGTCATTGGGGAAAAATAAAATATTATTTTTAAAAATATTTTTTAAAAATAGATGAGAAGGCCATCTCTGATTTCATGAGAGACACTGACACAAATGTTCCACATCATAGGGCCACACTCAGATTCCTGGGGGCACATCCCCTGACCCTTATCCAGTGCCTCACAAGGCTGTCCCAACCCTTTTCTCAGCCCTCATTCTCCACCTTTGAACTGTACAGATCACTGTCTCCTCCTTGATACTCTCCTCTCTCTCTCTGTCTCTCTCTGTCTCTGTCTCTCTCTCTCTCTGTCTGTCTCTCTCCTCTCTTCTCTCTCTGTCTCTGTCTCTCTGTCTCTCTCCTCTCTTCTCTCTCTGTCTCTGTCTCTCTGTCTCTCTCCTCTCTTCTCTCTCTGTCTCTGTCTCTCTGTCTCTC
>NW_027185759.1:1588962-1594030 GCF_028583685.1 Petaurus breviceps papuanus | reverse complement strand
CTGTCTCTCTCCTCTCTTCTCTCTCTGTCTCTGTCTCTCTGTCTCTCCCTCTCTCCTGGTTCTCCAGACCTCCCTCTCTGATCACTCCTTCTCTGTCTCCTTTTCTGGATTCTCCTCCAGATCACGCCCTCTAACCATAGGTGTCCCTCAGGATCTTTCCTGGGCCCTCTTCTTTTCTCCTTCTATACATGGTGACCTCATCATGGATTTAAGGACTATCTCTGTGTTGATGGTTCTCAAATCTACCTATCTTGCCCCCAACCTCTCTGCCAACCTTCACTCTTTCATTTCCAGCTGCCTTTCAGACATCTCAAATTGTAAGTCCAGTAGACATCTTAAATTCAAAATGTCCAAAACAGGACTCACCATCTTTCCCCCTAAGCCCTCCCTTCCTCCTACCTTCCTGCACCCTCAGGCTCTCCCAACCTGGGAGTCTTCCTGGACTGTCTCTCAACCCCAGGTCCAAGCTGCGGTCAAAGTCCATCAATTTCACCTGTGTACCACCTCTTGTTGATTTCAGCTGTGCAACATTCTTGCCCACAGAGCATTTCTGGCGTTTCTTGTCAATTTCCCCTTTGCAGCATCTTATTTCGTAAGTTTCACTTTTGAAAAGTCTCTCCAGTAGCCCTTCCTCTCCTCTGACCTGCCCCTTCCTGGTGCAGACCCTCATCATCTTATACCTGGACGGTTGCATAGTTGCTGGGGGCGGGGGCGGGGGGGCGGGGTCTGCCTGCCTCAGGCCTCTCCCCCTCCAATCTCCCCTTCATTCAGCCACTATAGTGATATTCCTACAGCACGGGGTCTGACTATGTCACTCTCTTGCTCAATAAATTCCAGGCGTTCCCTGTGACCTCCGGGATCAAACAGAAAATGCTCTGTTGGGTCTGCAAAGCCCTTCACAGACTGACCCGCTTCCCTTCCAGTCTCCTCATACCTCACTCCCCCTACGTCCTCTTGGATCCAGGGACCCTGACCTCCTGACTGCTCCTCAAACAAGACCCTCCATCTCTGGGCTCTGGACATTTTCTCCAACCGTCCCCTAGCCTGGAAGGCTCACTCTCTTTCTCTCCACATCCTGACCTCCCTGGCTTCCTTTAAGTCCCAACTAAAATTCTATTTTCTGTAGGAAGCCTGTTATTATCCCGTTTATCCTGTTCACGCTTGCTTTGTATATATTGTTTGCATGTTGTCTCCTCCATTAGACCGTAAGCTCCTTGAGGGCAGGGGTGGTCATCTGCCTCTTTTTATATCCCTATCACTTAGAATTTTGCCCGACATAGTAAGGGCTTAATAAATGTTTACTGACTCACTTTACAGTTTTCAACACTCTTGAAGTGAATGGAATTGTGGGAGAAGAGAGACGGGAGAGCTGGGTTCTAGTCTTGCCTCTGCTTCTTAGTAGCTGTGTGACCATGGGCAAGTCACTTGGTCTCTGTGATCCACAGAATGGGGAGAACACCTGGGAAGAATACCCACTGTTGTCTCAAGGAGGCACATTTAAGACCTTGAATCACCCCAGAAATCTGAGCAGTCTTCGTTATTTATAGCAGCCTCGTGTGGGGCAAGTACTGAGTTAATGTTGAATGAGTGAAGAAGGGACTGTCACAGGTAGAGGCCCAGTCCCAGGAAGGTCCAGAAGCAGCCTCACCACCATGCAGACAGCACTGAGTCAGGCTGCCTTCGCTGTGGTCACGCTCTTGGATTTCACAGAGAATGGCCCAGTGTGCAGGGGCATCCTGGACTCAGCGAGTCCCTCACAGGGCCCCAGTGTCTGCATCCTCAGAGGACCTCAAAGAGCTCTCAGTTCTCCTGGACAAAAGGGAACCTGCTGATGAGGAGGGACCAGGCTTTGGCAGCTTCCGTGGGGGCCCCTGCATCCCTCAGCCTCTGGAGAAGGCACTGTTATTTTCAGAGTCAAGCCATGTGGGGCTCTTTGTTGGCCAGTGGAACAATAGAGGCCAGAGATGGAATCCTGGAATTCTGCAAGGGATTTGGGGCAAGAGACCCTCAAAGAGGGGCCTGTAGGAGCTGAACTCCTGTGGGTCACAGCCCCAGAGCAGGGAGGGAGGGATGATTCAGGCTTGGGCCCATTATGTTGCTGGGGAGACAAAGTGAAGGAAAGCACACGGGGCGCTGAGAGAACCAAAAGGGACTTAGAAGCCCTTCATCTTCCCTACTCCCACCCCTACTTTACAGATGAGAAAACTGAGTCTGGGGGCTCAGATGGCCTAGAGCTGTAGATCCTGAGTGAAAGGAGCATGAGAGACCATCTCTGCAGAGCTGACGGTGCCATGCCCTCTAAATGTGCACTGCCACCCCGCTTCACAGATGAGGAAGCAGAGACCCAGAGTGGAGCTGGAGGAACCTCAGAAGACAGCTTTTCAAATGAGGAAACTGAGGCCTGGGAGGTCAATGAGGTCATGCGCTCCAGACCACACAGGTTGGAGTGGCAGAGGTGAATCCAGACCCAAATCTGCCCCTGCTGCCTGAGGTCTCGGGGCAGAGTCTGACTCAGGGTGCCTCACCATCCTTTGGGGAGGCTAGAGAGGGAGACAGAGAGGGGGAGGCTGCAGAGATCCTCAGGCTTGCTTCTCCGGGAGGTGGGGAGGGTGAGTCCCTGAGCCTAAGTGGGAGCTGGAGCCACAGTAAGAAACGATGCAGAGCTGGGATGAGCAGCAAACTGGAAGGTCGGGGGCCATATGAGCTTGTCCCATTATGGGGCAGCCTCCGTTCAGGATAGCACTTTAAATCTGAGTGACTCTGTAGGTCCCTGACAGGTGGGGCCCGACAGACAGGTGCTTCAATCCCAAGCAATCATGAGTTCTTTCTCTTTTTAGGGGAACTTCACCCCCAGGGAAAGACCCTAAGTCCTGATCACCATTCAAAATGCCTGGGAAGTGGAACAAAGCAAAGAGGGTGGGAGAGTTGTCTTGCCGATTTCTACAACTTCTACGTGTGAGTGCTGAATCCTTTGCATTTTTGGTTGGGCTAAATAAAGCCTGTCTTTTATTTAATGCTCTGTCACTCTGAGTGCTTGCATGGGAGCTGAGGGCTCTTTTGGTTTAGAAATTCAGATATGGGGGGCAGCCAGGTGGCACAGTGAGTAGGAGCACTGGCCCCAGTGTCGGGAGACCTGGGATCGGTTCCAGCCTCAGACACTCGGCACCCGCGCGCACACACACACACACACACACACACATGCACACAAATAACTGGCCGTGTAACCCTGAGCAAGTTACTTAACCCCGATTGCTTTAAAAAAAAATTCAGATGAGAGTCAAATTCTAATGTTCCTAAAGGAAATCTTGATCAGAGGTAAAAAAGAGGCCAGAAATGTCCCCGTTTTCAGCTCCTCCAAGGCACTGCACAGCACCTACCTAGTACAGTGCTTAGGAAGGGAGAGGCTTGTGGAGCCGGAGCCCCCAGAAAGCCCACAGCATGAGCAGAGCAGCCCAGATTCTGAGCTACAATTCCTCACAGTCAACGACCTCGGTAAGAGCTTGTAATTTTATTGTTTTTGCTAGCTTCTCTACAAGTGCTCAGGGTGGAGTCCAGCCTCAAGCGCACTCCAGGAGGAGAATCTCTTTTCAGAAGCCCACCGGGCCAGAATATACAACTCCTCCATTCCTCACAACTTCATTAGAAATCGTCTTCATGTTCTGGTACGAGTAGTTCCAACTGGAGGCTTTCACCGCCTTGAGATTCCATCGAACACGTTCAGAGGCCTAAGGGAGAGAAGGAGCCCCCCAGGCCCTCTCAGCTCAGCAGCTAAACTGCTTAGGCAGCCTGTTAATGAACACTGATGGGGTATAGGCCCCCCCCCAACTTCCTCAGAACACTCCCACATGGACTTGGGTTCACCTGAGGTCCATCTCAGTATAATCCTTTCAACTGCCCTAGGCTGTGGCTTTGACTCTGCCCCAATCTCCAATTCTGTTACCTGTGACCCAGCCTAGCCCTTGTCTGCACCTGGCCCTACCCTAATTCTACACCTGCCACTCTTTAATTCTTTCTAGACCCCTTCCACAAGGCCCAAGTGTTCCCCTGGGGCACCTGGCACTTCTGGGTCCTTCTCTGTTCCCTCCCACTCACCCCAGACTATCTGGTCACTCCTAGATCCTTCCCATAGTCTTTCTGTATGTAAGGTCCATCCTGCCCCTCCATTCAATAGAGCAGATTCAGTAAGAGTCTGGTCAATATGGCAGATTTTTAGAATCATGCCCACCCTGACTGGTGTTCTAATAAACCTTGTTATTGACTGAAAGAAGGCTTGAGCCAAATTCATTCTAGGCAGGACCTGTGCATTGCTGTTTCAGGGTCCCAGCACCCCTAAACCTCAACAAGATTAGCCACCATTTCAAAAAACAAATGTATTCACATGCAGACAGACATGCACACCAAGCACCCACTTCTCCTGGAAGTCAGCCAGCTCAGAACTTAAATCCCCCCACAAAAGTGGGTTCTAATTGCTTGGTTCAGAGCAGTTTTCTAAAAAGCTACCCAACCTGTCCTCAACTAATCTTTCCAGCTTCATTGGACGTGATACCCCTTCTAGGATTCAGCTAAATTGGCCTTCTCTCTGCTCCACACAGAATCCCCTCAGCTGCCCCCTCCATCCCTGGGGTACAGCCCTCCTTACTCCACCTAATAGAATGGAGGCATCAGACTCCAGCAGAAACAGATCCCTGGAGGTCATGTAGTGACTTAGAAAACCACAGATTTACATCGCCTATGTTGTTTTGTATTGGCATTGATTTTGTTCCACATTTCCTAAATATACTGTAATTGGACTGTACTTAGCAGTGTTGCTGACACCTGTTGTGCCACGCTGGCACCTCCATTTTGATTCTCCCACTTCCCCTCCTTCCAGTGCCCTTTTATTTAGTTATCTTATAGTCCATTTATATTCACATATACTTTTATGTGTACCGTGTTTCCCCGATAATAAGACACTGTCTTATTAAATTTTTTGGACAGAAAAACACCAGAGGGCTTATTTTCAGGGGAGGGCTTATTTTAATGAACATTGACAGCAATTTTAATAAACAGGTAAATGTGAACAAAAAAA
>NW_027185759.1:1560474-1578962 GCF_028583685.1 Petaurus breviceps papuanus | reverse complement strand
GCCCTGCTCCCCTCCTGGCTCTGGACCCTGTCCTCATTCTGCCAAAGCATTAGGCCAGCCCACCTCCCAAAGGGCTGAGTCACCCTGCCTCAAAGAAGCCGTGGAGGGAGGAGAAGCAGCTCCTTAAGAAACTGCCATTTGTGGACCGCGCTGGGGCTCAGAGCACCGGCTCCCTCCCCTCTAGGGAGTTATCCCCCCCATTTCATGGTTTCCATGTTCTCTCTAGGATGCAGCAGCAGCAGGATAGCTGGGGAAGCTGGCAGGCTGGGAATTTGGGCACCAGCCTTGAGGCAGGGTCCCGCCAGGAGCAGCCTGGCATCCCTGCTGCTCTGAGGTTCTGGCCCATTCCTGTCCAGGAGTTCAGTTGGGACAATGTTCCCCAACTGCTCCTGAGAACCAGCTTTGGTCTGGAAAACTAATTACTCATCTCCCCGCTCCTTGCTTGAGTTTTTAGGACCCCAATTCACTTCTCAGGGATTCTTGACCACTTCCTTTGGGGCCTTCTCAGCTTCCCAGCAGACATGATTCCCCACAGGCCTTGGCCTGGTGCCTTGGCCCTGACTCCTGGTCACTCCCTTGTTGGAAGCTTGAGTGACCTCCCTGGGTTGTCCATCCCCACAGCTACCAGCCGGGGCAGGCTCCCTCCCCCTGATCCCTCTAAGTGTAGGAAGCCCAGGGTCTAGGAGAGGCTTGGTGTATTATACACTAGGGCTTCCAGGGTCTTCGAGCTGTCAGGGGACTTCAGGAGCCCCAAGCAGAGCTGCCCCGGCAGTGACCCCCCGGCTAAACTGTCCAATCTACTTTTCTAGGGCTCCCATGGGAAGGAAGATTTTTCTTCCATGAGCCCAAACTGGCTTCTTTGCAGCTGCCCTCTCCTGGGTCTGCCCTCAGGGGCCAAGCAGGACAAAGCCTTGACTGGCGGAAGCCTGCCTTACTCCTGGCTGGCTGTGCCCAGGACCTGGGAGGCCTGCAGCCATCCTGGTACCTCAGGACTCGGGCCTCAGTGCTGCCCTCTGAGGAAGCACCAAGATGGTCACCAAGATGCCACCTCCTCACACACAGAGAACATGCATGGGTCTGTACACACATGTGGCTTGCACATACTAGTGAGTATGCACACCCAAAGAGAATTGTGTGTCTAACCATCTTGTCTTGTGAGGGCTGGTGACTGAGGTGTGGTTCTGGGGACGTGTGCACCTGGGCGTGCATGTGCGTGTACACGCGCGTGTGTGCGTGTGCACCTGGGCGTGCATGTGCATGTACATGTGTGTGCGCACCTGGGCGTGCATGTACATGTGTGTGCGTGTGCACCTGGGCGTGCATGTGCGTGTACATGCGTGTGTGCGTGTGCACCTGGGTGTGCATGTGCGTGTACTTGCGTGTGTGTGCGTGCATGTGCGTGTGCGTGTGCACAGCAGCCTTGACCACCACAGTCTCTGCTGACAGGGCCACAGCCTCACCTTCATGTAGCCGACTCCGCCAAGGATCTGAATGCACTCATCACTGACTTCCCAAGCAGCCTCCTGAGCCAAACAGAGCAAGGAACCCGGAGAGGACATCAGAGGGGCCAGCGAGCCTCAGCCTCCTGGGGCCCACTGAGGCGGCTTCGCCCCAACCCCCTTCCAACCTGACCCTCTCAGATAATGGTGCTGGGCTGCCCTGGGTGGTCTGGGGTGGGGGCAGGGAAGGGTCATCCTGCCCTTCCCAAATGCAGCCTATAGGTCAGGGTTAGAGCTGGCAGCCCAGCTGACCTCTGAGACATCGGAGACATCTCAAAGTCATTCTCCAAAGCCTCAGGTCGTCTGGATCAAGAGCGTGAGGCTGGAGGAGATGACATGATTGGCTCAAGGTCATACAGGGAATAATTTGCAGATCCAGGGTTTGAACCCAGGTCCAGGATCATCCAGCCCCCTTTGTGGGAGAAAGGAAAAGAGATTTCCCTCAAGCGGGGGAATCCCTCCCTCTCAGCCACCACTTGATCCACTAGTCCGAAACATCATGACAAGGTAACTGACTGAGTCCCCTCCTGGGCACCGTGGTCCTCAGACCCCTGTCTCTATCCCGCTTGTACCCCAGATACTCCCAGCGGTGGCCCCATCAGACGCCCTTGGTCTACGGCTGCCCTGCCTTGGACTCTCCCTGTAAGGAAAGCCTGTGGATGGGCAGGGACCTCAGCAGGTAGGCTGGCCCCCACTGGACAGGGCACTTCTGAGGGGAGATGCCATGCCTCTGTTTCCCCCCATGGTCCCACACTAAGCTGGAGACATCGCATCAGTTATAGAATGACTCCTGCCTGTCACAAGCAAACATACTCACGGAAGCAAAAATCTTGCTGATGGCCGCTTCCAGGTGGAAATCTTGGACTTTCATGTCCATGTTCCCACTGATCAGGTATGCCATTGACTACAGGAGAAGAGTACATTTGTCTCAGTGTCCACAATGGACTGATGGGTAGATGGGAAAACGCCAAGTGAGCCTCTGACTCTGAGACCCTGTGAGCTGGTGGGGCATCAAGTCCAACCTGGACCCAACGAGACCCAGAGAAGGGTGGTCCACCCTGGGCAGAAGGTCTTCTCCAGGGAGGGGGGCCCTCTGCCTCACAAGGGAGCCCCTCCCCCCTTTTCTAGAGCCTGTCTGCCAATCTGCACCTCCCCCAGGCTGCTGCTGGTTCTCCCACCTGGGGCCAATCGGGACAAGGCTGGCCCTCCCCTGCAGGACAGTCCTACGTAGACCAGAGCATGGCCATCTCGTGCCCCAGGCTTCACTGCTCTACACCAGATATGATAGTTGTGGAGACATCTAGCACAAGACTTGAGGAACTTTTAAAAAGAAGTTTAGTGACATTAAATCAGGAGAAAGAAATTGAGGATGACATAAATAGAAAACCAGTGATTAAAAAACAGGGTACCTGACTTTTAATCTGATTTACAATGTAAAGAAATGGAATATAAAACAGTATTTGATAAACACAGCATATAATCCGATATATTTTCCTTTTTTAAATCTTATTTTCAGTTCCAAATTTTCCCTGCCTCCTCACCTCCCCTACCCACTGTGAAGGCAAGAAAAACAGAATCCACTACGAAAACATATAGTCATACACAACAGATCCCATATTAGCCACTTCCCCCAAAAAAGACAGAAAGAAAAAAGGAAGGAAGGAAGCAAGGGAGGGAGGAAGGGAGGTGGGAGGGAAGGGAGGAAGGGAGGAAGGAAGGGAAAAAAGGAGAGAGAAGGAAGGAATAAAGGAAGGAGAGAGTGAAGGAGGAAGGAAGGAAGAAAGGAGGGAGGAAGGGAGAGAGGGAGGGAGGGAAGGAAAGAACATGTGTTGCAACCTGCACCCTGAGTCCATCACTTTATAGTCTTATGTATTTCAACTAAAAATCAGTTAAGTAAGGGGGAGAGGGAGATGGAAAGAGAGACAGAGAGAAATAGAGGAGGGAGGGAGATAAGGAGAGAGAAGACACAGAGAAGGAGGGAGAGGGAGAGAAAGAGGGAGGAGGAGAGAGAGAGAGGAATGGGAGAGGGAGAGGAGGAGGAGGAGAGAGAGAGGAGGAGGAAGAGGAGAGGGAGAGGAAAAGGAGGAGAGAGAGAGGAGGAGAGAGGAGGAGGAGGAGAGGAAAGGGAGGAAGAAGAAGAAAGGAGAGGGAGGGCTAGACATTCAGAGAGAGGAGACAGAGGGAGAGGGAGAGGGGGAGAGAATGAGAGAGGTAGTCGGGGATGGAGAAGAGACGTGGAAAGTAGAGACAGACACAGGAACAAAGGAGAGGGGGCAGAGGCATAGCCAGAGGAGGGTGCTCCCAGAGGGCATTCACAAAGGAAAAAGAGAATGAGGCGCGCATGGAGGCCTCTGGGCTGTTGTTTTTGTCCTGCATCTTCCCAGCATTTTGTGGCTCATGTTTAATGTCCACCCCTTCCCCCCAGTGTCCTCAAGTCCTGGGATGCTGGGGTACACTGTATTTCTTAGGTCAGGGAGGACAAGCAGGGCATAGTTCTTGCTGCCACGCCTCTGGGCAGCGTCTCCAGGGGCTGCCATCCCTGCTGGATTTCTAGGCTTGCGATGGCTCCTAGTCTCCCTTCGTCATTGGTCAAGAGCTGTTTCCTGATATGAAAGTTTTTGTCAGATTGCGCCACCAGGGAAAAGAGGCAAATGAATGATGGGATCACAGAACTGTGGAGCTGGAAGGGGCTACAGGGGCCTCTGAGGCCACCCTGCTCCTGGTCAGGAAGCCCTTCCTGTCCCCAGACTCTTTCCTTCTTCAACTGGTCATCAGTCCCAGTTCCTTCCCTTCCTTGCTGCAGGGAGTGAGCTTCAGACCCTTCCTGTCCTGGCCACCTCCTCTGGGCATTCTCTTTGCCTATGTCCTAGTCCCTCATAAAAACATCAAACATCACATAGACCTGAGGCACCCTACATTAGACCTATTCCTAGGCTGTTATTGAGGTGATTACCCTTTAGTGGTCCATCTGGTCATCTCATGCCCCCAGACAGCCTGAGAAATATAGCATGCTTTGAAAAGATCTAGGGGACCTTTGGCTGCTACACCCACTGGTCTGTTTAGTTACCCCGCCAAAGGAGGAAACCAGTTCTATGTGACATGTTCTCTTCTCTCTTTTTGGGGAGCTCAGGAACCATCTCTTTAAAAATAGGTTCTAGAATTCTGGGTTTCAAAGTCAAGCTTCTCAACCCAGAGTTGGCAGACTCCAGTGTCTTCCCTTTTTGGAAAATTAGGATGACCTTTGCCCTTTCCCGTTCTCTGCAGTCCTTTACAGGTCACTGACCAAGCCTGGGCAGGTACATCCAAAACTCTTTCTGTGCCTTGAGACTGCGTGGTTCACCTGCTCTCGTCACTTTCTCCCCTACTCCACTCAGTTCTACAAACATTCCTCCTTTGTTTCCTCTGTGTCTCCATCTATCCATGCTCTTCTCTCCCCCCTGGCATCTCCTTCCCTCCATACTCTCTGTGCAGTCTCTACCGAAGGACCCCCGACCCCTGTAATGTGACCTCTCCCAGGAAACCTCTCTGATCTCCCCCAGTCAGAAGCACCTGCCCTCCCATGGCCTTCCCCACCCCCTGCCCTGGGCACCCTTCCCTTTCTACCTTGGGCTTAGCCCTTTATGTCCCTGCCTCATTGCCCCATCTCAAGTGAGAACTCCATGATGTGAGGGAGGGTTTCTGGATCATTTCTTCCTCCTTAGCAGTAAGCACAGATTACATGCACATAATAGATGTCTAGTCCATTTGTTGAATAGAGTTGTAAAGACAGTCCATGCTGCTGGACTTCCGTATCCCCAGCCCCCTCCAGGCCCAGCCCTTTCTGGGCACTCTTATGGCATTAGAATGTAAGCCCTTTGAAGGCAGAGGGGTCTTCTCTATTTCTATCCCCAGCACTTGGTACATAGTTAGTGTTTAATAAATCCTTCTTCAGTCAATCAGTCAGTCAAATATCCTGGGAAACACATTCTTTAAAATAAAATGCTCTTGACATGACAATCCCGCATTCCCACCTCCTGGCATCTGTGGCCACCTGGGCGCTTACCTCAGTGACATAGTGCAACATGGCCATGCGGGCCAGCTTCTCCTGGATGATCCCGTAGTCGCAGATTTGGCTCCCAAACTGTTTCCGTTTTGAAGCATGGTTAGCCTGGCATCCGAGGAAAGAGAACAAAGAGAACCCCCATCAGAGGCTGGAGCCTGAGAGGTGAGGAGCTGTCCAAGGAGCCTCGCTCCCCTGGAGGAGTCCAAGTGGTTCTCATTTATCTGGCGCTGTTATCCTAGAGGGAGAGTCCCTGGGGGACTAGCCATCCCTGAACAATGGGAACTTAGAATGGCTCATGCCCAGGAAGTAGGGAGACACTTTGTGGTCCAGGGAGGTCGAGTGTTATCAGTCCCCCTTTGCAGAGGACCTGATCTAGGTCACCCAGCCCATAAGTGGCTGGGCAGGACCAGGAGTCCAGGGCACCTCCTCCTAAGAAATGAATGAGCCCGAGTGAGTCAGTAGGAGCGCACCCTGAGCAGCCTCTTTCTCTAATGTGCCTGTGTGTCATTGCCCCGTCTTCGTACCTCATACATTGCTGTTCAGTCATTTTCAATTGCATGTGACTCTCTGTGACCTCGTTTGGGGTCTTCCTGGCAAAAACAATGGAGTGGTTGGCCATTTCCTGCTCTGGCTCATTTTACAGATGAGGAAACTGAGGCAAGCAGAGTGCCGCGGCTTCCCCGGGGTCACCAGGCTATTATTAAGCTTCTGAGGTCATGAGCCCGACTCCAAGCCCAGCACACTATCTGCTGCACCCCCTGGCTGCCATTGTAGGCTCACAACAAATATTTCTTGACTGAATGAATGACTGTCCACAGTCTTTTGAACTTTTTTCACTGTCTCAGAACAATGTCCATTGCCCCCAAGAGAACAGGCCTGGGAGTCAGGATATCTGGGCTCTGTCCCCAGCGCTGCTACCAGCTGGCCAAGCCACCTTGACAAATGTCTTTCCTTCTCTGAACATCAGATTCCTCTTGTGTCGAAGAAGGATGCTAGCTGACCTCCCTCCCTCCTACTTAGGGTATGTAGGGTTTAGACCAGGTTCTACAGCGTTTGAGAAAGTCCTCCAGAAGGATCCAACTCTGAACCACTGTAGGCTCTAAGGAATTCTCCCCACCCCTGCCCTCCTCACCTACCACCTTTCCCTGTCCATGGTCCTGCCTAGACCCAAGGTCAGCCCCAAGCATCCTTGCTTACTTGGTCCAATGGCAGAGTCCCGTTTCTGCTTCCAGGCGCTTTATTCACAACACCCTTCTAAAGTAGGGCGGGCAATGATCACCGCCCTCACTCTGCAGAAGAGGAAGTCAGGCTTGGGGAACAGTGACTACCCCAGCAGTGAGAGCTAATGAGGGTTAGCCCCTGAAGGTTCCTAGTCCGGGCTACGGAGCCCAGTGTACAGCTGAACACAAGCTGATCACAGAGTGTGCCTGGTATCAGAGGCTGCCCCTCACCTGTAGGGACACAACCGGATGCACTGCCTCTCCACATCTCTACACCAAGTTGTCCTGAGGCTGTGAACAGTGGAAGGAGGGGGCAGAGTGCCTTCCACCTGCCTGCCTGCCAGCTCAGAGCAGCAGAGGTGTCCACCCCTAGAGGCGGTCTAGTTCGGAGAATCTATGACGTACTGCAGGAAAGGACCATACAGACACCAAGTCCAATCCCTTCGCTTTACAGAAGAGAAACTGAGGTCCATTGGGCAGGATGAATAAACATGTTATAAGGTAATAAGCAGCAGTGACAGAGTTTGAACCCCATACCCTTGCAGAATCACAATGATCACGCTGGCAGGGATCTTGGTGGCCCCTAGTACAATGCCCAATGGAAAAGGAACCCCTCTCTAATATACCTGACAGGAGGTTGTCCGACCTTCCCTGGAAGATCTCCAGGAATGGGGAGCTCACCACCTCCTCCACCTCCCATTGCACTCTGGGCCATTTCTCATGGAGGGCAGTTCCCCTTCACATTTACCCTAAATCCAGCTCTTTGTCACTTTCCAAGGTGGCTCCTGGTCCTCAGAGGCCAAGAAGGCAAAGTCTAGTCCTTTTTCTGTGCAGTAGCTATCATGCCCGAGTCTCCTCTTCTCTAGGCATGACCACCCCCCACTTCCTTCAATGACACGGACTCAGGATCCCTCCCTTTCCTTCACCTGAACTTGAATCGTCCCGTCTGCTGTTTTTAGTCTCTAGGTCCAGAACTACCAAATGAGCTGGAGTGGCAAGCATTCCCCTCAACTCCAGATGACTGGGGGCTCTAAATTCAGGCCTATTTATAGCAGCTGTCAGAACTGACTCAGAGGTTGGGTGTTCCACTTCCCGCTCCTTCTTGGACCCTCTGTTTTCTCCTCTCTGAAATAAGAGGGCTGCGTTCTCTGATCTCTGAGTTCCCTTCCACATCTGACTCCCATGTCCCACGAGTCATGCTAATGTCCCAAAGCTAAAGTCCCAAATAGAGGTGCACTTCTATTCCCTCCCAGGAGTGCCTGGCCTGCTGGGAACTTCAAGACTGATGGGTCCACCAACTCACCGCTTTCTTGATCATTCTACGTATGGTGCCGGACAGGGCAGAGACTGTCCCAAAGCGGCCATTGTTGAGGATGTTCATGGCGACCTTGAAGCCATTCCCAAAGCCTCCCAGTAAATTTTCAGCGGGTACTTTCACATTTTTGAAGTACACCGAGGTGGTATTGGAGGCCTTGATGCCCATCTTTTTCTCTGGGGGGCCACTGAGGAAAACAAGCACACATTTTCCCCAAGCTAACACCATCTTTCCCCTCTTCCTCTGCCCTACAAGCCCATCAAGTCCAGTAACTATTTCCCCACAAGATGTCTATCTTGGTGCTTCCATAATTCATCTGAACGGTCCTCTCTGATTGCTGTGTCTACATGGCAGAAAGTGGGAGTAGGTGGGGGCCAAAATTAAAATAGTCTAAACTTCTTCAGGATGCAGATAGGTTTTTAGCAGTTCACTTTCTGAGTAAAGGTATAATTAATGATTAAACTATTTTACAAATAAATTTTTAAAAGGGAAATTTCAATTAACATCTATTAATTACACTTATTACTTATGATTTTTATTTATCATGAAATCACATAAATGTTTTAAAAAACATTACTTAAAAAAACAAAAAACATTACTTTGCTAAGTGGTGTAAGTTTTAATACTTTTTTTCAGGTTTTGTTACTGTTTACATTTAGTATCAACCAAAAACACAGCGAAAAGATAGGGTTGGCTCTCCACTCAGACTAGGGACGGACTGATGGTGGGTAGTGGCCAGGGGTTACGTGACAAACAGCAGAGAGTGCAAGGAGCCTGCCAGCTTAGATGATGGGCACTGCGGAGGTGGGCTGAGGAGGGGGGAGCTGGCTCTGAGCAGGCCTGTAGGGTTGGTGCCTTCAGCCTGGGCCCAGCTTCACCTGGCTCCCCATTAGTCTCATTACACCTTTACTTTCTTTACAGCCTCTGAATTTTTCACCAGCTGCCCCGAGTCCTTGGGTGGCCTGTGGGTCATATGTTGTATATGCCTGGGTTAGGCACAGGGTCTGGATGCCAAGGCCTCCAGGCCAGGAAAGCCTTAGGTTTACGTAGCCCACACATTTCCTCAAATAGCCACAAGAGCTTTGAAGTCTGAGCCAGGTTCTGAGCTCTTGGCCCTCAGTGCCTTCCCTGCTTTGTCCCCATGATTATAGAAGGAACAATTGTTCAGCTCCCCACAGAACGTGCTTGGCATTTCTGATCTCCTGTGTATGGGAGGCTCTCCCCCAGTGTGATCTCCACCCTTCAGCCTCCCTATAGAGAGGCAGAGAAGACGGGGACGTGGCATTTGACATGGAGGGGCCTCTGTGGGAAGCGGGTGTTACTGTCAACACTGAGGTCATACTGTACTTTCAGGGGGAATAAAGTGTGTTTCTGTCTATACAATGGACTAAAGACCTTCATCTCCTCACCCTTCATGGAGAAGAGAAGAGCAGGGCATTACCTCATGGACCTCCATTCTGTGCCCCAAATATAACTGCCCCGTGTCGCTGGCACACACATCTCTAAAGCATGTCAGAGCCAGCCTAGGCAGACCACAGGCTCCAAGGGAAGGCCCACCATGGACAGCTCCGAGAATGCTCCTACCTGGTCACACCCTCAAAGTCTTTTTCTACAATGAAGGCTGAGATTTTTCCATGTACTTCTCCTGTGGTCACATCCTTCACTTGTGTCTTGGCAAATACCGTAAAGACATCTGCTATCCCGCCATTGCTTGGGCATAAGAACATTGTTCCAGTAAGCTTTACGTCCTCCTCTTCCTCCTGATCCTCCTTCCCTTCTCTTCCTCCTTCCTCTTTCTTCTTCCTCCTCCCCCTTTCTTCCTCTCCCCACTTCCCTGTTTTCCTCCTCCTTTCTCCTGTGTACCATTCTTAGATTGCTAGATAAAGCACCCAGAGGACTGTCTTTTCCGGACTTTAAAGCCATCAACTTCATCACTTTCCCAGCCATTCAAAGAGGCTTTGCCCCGTGTAGATACTTCCTACCACATTCTGTGAGGCTGCTTCTTGCCCACCTGGACCTGCCAGTGTGTACCTGGGAAGGGCTGCCAGGGACCAGACTAGCAACAAGAATGGGCCAAGACAATTCCCAGACTTAGTGATTCTGTGAGTGCAGAAGCTGCACCTTTCATGGGGGCTATGGGCTCTGAAGCAGAATCATAGATGAAGGAGATCAGGCAGGTGGGGGGCAGATTGGAGGGTGCTTGGGGAGAACTGAGGAAGTGGGCTCAGGCGGGGGAAGTCGGTTCTAAGTGGGCCTTCAGGGTCAGTGCCTCCTTCTGTGCTGGGGGAGGGGGGTGGGGGGCCCTTCCCTGAGACTCTGGGGCTAATTACTTCACTTGCACTGCCTGAAATCCCCACAAAGGGCTAGTTGGGGCCACCTTTGAAAATGCAAATATTCCTAGGGGGAATCATGGCCTTTGTCCAGTCTAGCCCTTCCAAAGTCATTTGTATAATAAGGATGGGTGCTTTGACCACCGAGTCTGAAAGAGGAAAGGGAGACAAGCGATTCTGGAGAATGGAAATGATACTGGGAAAGGCACTGTGCCATTGTAGGGGGCTCAGGGCAACGTGAGGTCACTGGGAGGCTGACGGTCCCCAAGAGTAGGAAGGGAAATAAGCATTTATTAAGTGCTTACTGCATACCAGGAGCTCCACTAAGTGCTTTATCAATATTCTCTTATTTGAGCCTCAGAATGAAGCAAAGGCAGGGGCTCTTATCCCCATTTGACAGATGAGTACACTGAGGCAACCAGAAGCTAAGTGGTTTGCCCAGGGACATGTAGCTAGCAGGTGTCTGAGGCCACATTCAAACTCAGGTCTTCACGCCTCCAAGCCCAGCTCTCTACCCACTGTGCTGGGATTGCAGAAAAGACCAGGAGTGAGGATCCCAGAGAGGTCTGTCTCCCTCTGACTTAGTGGCTGTGTGCCTTCCCCTCTGGGTTTCAGTGTCCTCCCCTGCAGACTGAGGGCTGTGGATTCGGTGGCCTCTGGGCCCCTGCCTTCTCTAGAGCCCTGACCCGGTGAAGCTCGTCCCCTCTCTGCCAGCTCTGGGAGCCTGAAATCCAGCTTGCCAAGTCCCAGTGACCTCCCTCAAGCTCCCCAGGTCACCTCTGAAATGGCCTCACCTGATCCATATTTTTCGACCATTCAGGATATAGTATTTCCCACACTGGCTGGCCTCAGCAGTGGTCTGGATGGAGGCTGCATCGGAACCACTCTTCGGCTCTGTCAGGCAGAAAGCGGCCAGAGATTTTCCTTTCAACACAGAATCAGAGGGATCAGTATTCATCCTGTGAAGGTACAATGTTTCCCTTTCCAGGGATGGGCCCTCAGTAATGGGGCAGGTCCAAGGGTGCCGCCTCTCTGCCCCCCCCAACTCCTTTGTCTTCTGTCTTTCAGGAGAATTTTGGGGTTTATGCAGCCAGTGGCTCTCAAGTGTTAGGGGTCCCTCGTTTTTCAGTCACCAATTATGAAGACTCCCTGGGACAAGTGGGACTCTGGAACCAACCTATCCATGGAAAGAGAGCCAAAGCCCAGATTTTTGGTCCATAGGCCTTGATGCCTAGCCTCTCTGGCTGTTAAAGGTCCAGCAGGGAGTTTCCATCCTTTTCCTGTGGCTGAGTGTAAACGAGGGTGACTGACTCTCCCAAGGGAATGAAGGAGCAGGCTGGGGGCAGAGTTAGGCCAAGGTTGGGGCTAGGAGAAGATACGGGCTCAGCAGCCCTGCGGCCAGAGTCTGGGGCTGCTTACAGTCACACTCCGGGAACTTTCCTGCTTTCTTCGTGGTCACCTTTGTCCTGGCACCCATCCTCCTTGGACTTGAATACTGAGGAGGGAGGCCTTGTAAAATCAGGGCTGGATTCCAGAAGGTGGACCCAGGACTCGTGTCTTCGTTCACCCAACTATCCCCTCAGGCATGCCTTACATTCATGTGCTCGCTCACGAGGTTTTACTGAGCCCTGACTATGTGCAAAGAACCACGGGAGGTGCCGTGGGGGGACACATGTGGCCCCTGCCCTCAGCGAGCTCACACTCCAGCTGGGGAAATAAGACTGAGGTGCATTAAAAGTTGAAGAAAATATGAGACCATCTGGGGCCAGGAGACTGACTTTTTGGTGACTAGGATGGTCAAGGGGCTTCTGGGGGAAGTGTGGATAGGACTGGACTGTGCAGGAAGAAGGGAATGAGTGTCCCAGGTGGGGAGGTTAGCACAGGGGAAGGGAAGAATTGGGAGGGAGCTCATTGGCAAGTAACAGAAGTAAAGGCTGGAAAGGTAGGTTGGAGCCAGAGTGTAGAGGAAGGACCTCGAATGACAGGCTGAAGCCCTCTGAGCCCAGAGGAGAAGAGGGGGGCAGACCTCACCAGAGGCCAGGTTCGGCAGGTATCTCTCTTTCTGATTCTCATCTCCAAACAGCAGGATCCCCTTAAAGCCGCTGGACTGGTGGGCCCCAAGAGTGACCCCCACAGCCAGGTCATGCCAGCCCAGGATCTCCATCATACGAGCATACTGCCAGACAGCGACCAGGGCAGAAAGTGTCACAGGGAGGGGAGGAAAAGCCTTTCAGGCCCTGTCTGGGGGGAGGGGACCACAGGGAGAGTTTCTGCCTGGCTTTGGGGGAGCCTCTTTCCCTCCTTAGGACTCAGCCTCCTCATGTAGAAAGGAGAATGTTGGACCAGAAGCCCCTAAGCTTCCTCAAGCCCAAAATCTGGGACCCTCAGGGCTCAGAGTGAGCTGATGACTGGACAAGCAACTTCCAAACAAGCAGCCTCCAAGCCAGGGCCCTAGCCTGGGGCCTCCATGTGCCCTCCCAAGCTACCTCCAAGCCAGGGCCCTAGCCTGGGGCCTCCATGTGCCCTCTCAAGCTACCTCCAAGCCGGGGCCCTAGCTCGGGGCCTCCACGCCCCTCCTCCCAAGCTGCCTCCAAGCCAGGGCCCTAGCCTGGGGCCTCCATGCCCCCCTCCCAAGCTGCCTCCAAGCTGGAAATGACTGCTTCTAAGGCCCCCCTGTTTTTACCCTGCCCTTCTCTCCCTCCTTCCTCACCTGGCTGTCTGTCAGCCCATGCTCCCCTCCCCCCATGCCCTTCCCCCCCACCTAGATGTCTGTTTTGCTTGTGTCCAGGGCCTGACTCTCTTCCCCCCCTCTCTCCCCTGCCTTCACCCCTCTCCCCTCCTCCTTGCTCCTCACCTGGGTGTTGGTCAGCCCCATGCCTCCTAGGTTTTCTGGCACCTGCAATCCATAAATATTCAGCTCCTTGAGACCTTCTAGGGTTTTTAAGGAGACTTTTTCATTGTTGTCATTCCAAGTTGGGTCATTAACCTCCTTTAAAGACAAAATGTTAAGCAGTTGATGAGAATGAGAGGAGCCTAAACTCTGAGGCCTGTGAAGAGTCAGATCCTGGGGTCCCTCAGCTCTCTAAACCTCATCTGTGAAATGTGGTGAGTGTCACTCCTGCAGTTGGGAGGCTCTGTCAGGCAGGGAGGTCCCCAGGAGCAGGGAGGGGGCTTCCCCTGACCATGTCTTCCCTTCTGCCTGGCCCTTGTCCCCAGCCAGGCTAGCTCAGCCTGCCCTGGACTAAGAGAAAGCTGATGCCTGAGCTGAGGCTGGACCAGCTTTCCATAAGCGACTTAATTTCCAAGACTAAGCAAAGGGCTTTGCTTCACTGTGTCTCACGAAGGTGGCTATGAGTACATTAGGTCTCAGTTTCCTCATCTGTACTACAGCTTTCCTGTACTAGCTGCCCTTCCTGAGTCCCTGCAGCCTGCCCTGGGCCTTCTCTCCCCTCCCCCCATCTTGCATCTGTCCCATCAGGCTGGGCATCCCCACTCCCCCTGGCCAAGCAGCGCAGTGGCTTCTCAGACATCAGGGCTGAGGCCTGTGACCCACTCAGTGTCCCTGCAGAAGCTAAGCCCCCCAAGTGTCCCTCCTTTGAGACCAAAGAGCCGGAGGTCCTGGCAGCAGCACCCACCTCGAAGAAGCGGTCGCAGGCCTTGTACAGACCCTTCACGAAGGAGATCTGCTCCTCACTGAGAACTAGGGGAGAAGAGAGAGGCCATGAGGCCCACCCCAGCCCCTAAGTTCCTGCCATTTGGACACTTAGTTCAAGGGGTGCCGCTGGGCTTCCTACCTGAAGGGAAGGGGAACACGTTATTCGCGACAACTTTTCCCTTGAAAATGTTCGCCACGAAGGAAGTTGATTCCTGAGTGGTGGGAGATGAGGTGGGGGAGGGGAGGACAGAAAGGGGGGGGGGCAGATGTTTTAAAGTTTACCAGGAGAGGCCTAGAGAGCCAACCAGCCTCCTGGCAAATGGGAGGAGAGAAGAAACCAGCCTCCTGGGCCAGGTCTGAATTCTAATCCCTGCACTGAGCCCCATCTGTCCTCAACACGGCCTACAGACAAAACCAAAACCAGCAAAAATCTCACCTGGGGCAAAACCAGTTAAGGAAGCCCAGGACTGAGCTCTCCTCACCCCCTTCGTTATGGCTGGGCCTCCAGGTGGGACGATGGGGGCCAGACAGACTTGTGCTGAGATGGGCATTGGGAGCCAGGGCCCAGACGTCAGCAAGCACCTGCTAGCTCTCTCAGCTCTGCTTGCGGTGGCTGCTGGCTTCTACCACCCACAGACCCCAGGGCTGAGGGGGCTCCCAGCCCAGGTCCTGCGGTGCTCCAAGCCAGGTGCTTCTGCCATCTTCCAAGGTTCACTTGGAACACCATGGCTTCGGGCTCTCCCAGCTCAAGGAGCTCCTGGTTGGCTCACGTCTCTCAGCCACTCACTGAGACCATTACCTACTGTCCCTCCTTCCTCATCCTATCCCTACCCCTGCATTCTTACTTGAATCCTTCAATGTGCATGAGAGTCCCCTCAAATACCCTTGTCTGCAGGGCACCCTAACTTCAGCTGCCTACAGGACCAGCCTCGGAAAGACCTGAGCTCCCTCTGACCCCCAGTGGCTGGGTGAGTCACCATCTCTCTGGGTCCCTCCAAGAGCCAGCGCGGCTTTGCATTGATGAGTGGAGTTTGCACACTGAGAGTTCCCTTTCAAATGGACGAAACCTCCTCCATGGAGTTTAAACCACAAAGAAAAACAAAGCCTGGAAATGGGGTTTTTAAAACAGACTCCCTGGTCTCACAGCAAAGGGTGAGGGGAACAGGTAACTTACCTTCACTTTGGAAAAATCGCCCTTCTTGTGTGCAGTGGAATGAAAAGGAGACGTTAGTCTGTTGGGGAAAAACATGACATTCAGCTAAGACTGTGGGAGGGGGAGCGGAAACAGACCCTCACAGGGCCCACGCCTGGTTTGGTCATGGGCCCCTGTAGTAGCCTTTCCAGAGCAGCGGTTCAGGTGCCCAGAAGCCCGGATGTTCCCAGCATTATTTTAAAACATGATTCTAAGAAGGACAGCGTGCTGAGGCTTCGCCAGCCTGAAAGTCCAAGGGATCCGTGGCAGATAAAGTTCTAGCCAAGCCTCTCACTTGCCTGAGGCTCATAAATGTCCAATGATATGAACAAAGTCCGTGAGGAGGAAAAAGCAATGTCGGGGTGTGCCCTGGGGTGCCATTGTATCACACCATCCCCATCTGTCCGCCAGCTAATACCAGCTGTGGGGCTGGCGCTCTGCGAGGGGTCGGGGGCCAAAGGCACAATTCTGCCAAAGTAGCAGCTCCACTTCATTCCCTATCACCTCCATCCCCTGGCATGTGTCTGGGCCTGAGGGGGTTAACTTTGGGGATTGTGGGGACTGAGAGAGCCACACTGGCCTCATCTTGGGACTCAATTCTGGCACTGGCTCAGCTCCCTTCTGTTCAGTTATGGGTCTAGCCCAATGTCTGGCCTGTGAGAAAGCTTGACTCAATCAGGAGAAATGATAGCAAGCTTTATTGCTTTATTGCATTGTTTGAACCTGGTCTTGTGTGGCTGAGAAGCCGGACCACCTCTACCCACTGACTAGACACCCTACACCCAGGACCTGGGTTACACTGACCAGAAAGCAATTCACATCCAAAGACTGATGCAAGGAATTTTCCCTCAATTATGCATCTGCGGCAAATCCTGTGACTTATATGAAAACTGGCTTATCCTGACCAATCACTTCTCATTTCCATGTTTCTTTCATTGAATAGAGATTGGAGGGATGGGAATGTTCCTCGTTGCCGGGAGTTGCGCTGTTCACTTCCCCCCTCCCAATATTTATTCCCATTAGAAGCCAGGGTGCCTAATCTCACATGCTGGTTCATATCCTGCTCATTGTTTGCTTTGGCTGTGTCCAAATCTGTCTCCCCACCATTCAGGGTCCAGGGCCACCATGAGGAGACCCGTCCTGGTTTACTGAGCAACTGCCAGGCAATGCTTAATAAATCTATAGTTTTGGAGACTCAAACGTTTGTTTTCTCAGTCATTTCAATCAACCTACACATCACATAACCCTCAAGGACCAGCAGGCAGGAGCCTGGGAGGTTTGACAGGCTCAGCAGATGGCAGTAGAGAAGCTTCAGGAGCTAAGAGGCCATTTCCACCAGCTGCTGAGAAGATGCCAGAGTGAGAGCAGGGCCAAGGGGAAGCTGAGGAAGTTTGGGTTGGGTGGAAGGGATGCCTGTGGAGCTCCAGTTTAGGGAAGCCAAAGGGGCACCCAGTAAGAATCTGAAAAGAAGTCATGTTTTCTCCTGCCCCCAAGACACATTGGCTTTAAGAGGCAAATTCCAAGAAGGAAGCCCATCCAAAATCACTCTCGCTATCTCGAAGGAGCATTTTATTTTCCTGGAAGGTGAAGGCTGCTCAAGTGGGAGGGATTCAGACTTGCTTGCTGGGCATCATAGGGCAGGACCAGGTGCGATGTCCAGGAAAGTCCAGCTGGGTGTCAGAAGGACCTTCCCAACAGCCAGCGAATGGGGGCAGCATGGTGCCAGGAGTGGGAAGATATTGACTCTGGGGTCAAACACGTGGATTAAATTGCACCTATGACACTTAATCCCTGTGTGACATTAGGCAAGTCCCAAGGTCTCTAGCATTGCTGACACTTCTCTATGTTCTTAAAATAAGTGGTTTACTAACATCGGTTGTTTTTACATAATCTACATTTCCCCACACATCCTTCCCCATTTCCAGAGAAGCACCCCTTAGAATAAAGAACAAAGGAGAGGGGAAGCGATTTCAGCAAAACCAAGCAACATCTCCTGAAAAGCTCTGCCACGCTATTCAGCGTCCCACAGCCGTAGCCCCCACCTCCACCCAGGAGGTGACGTTATTCTTAAGGACTGTGCCATGCTTTTGTGCTCCTCCCCGGGACCTTCTTCTTCCAAGTCTCCCCTCACACAGCCCACCTGAAAGGCATCATGGGTAATGTGTTGGGCTTGAGGCAGAAATCCTTGGATTCACATCCTGCCTCAGGTGCTTGCTAGCTGGGTGCTTGCCCTGGTGGGCAAGAGCCTTGACCTCCCTGAAGGAAGATGAGCTCAGCTCTCAGCTGGGCTGCAGGACTTCTGAAGCCCCTTCCAGCTGTGGGGCTGTGCCCTGGGATCCAGGGCGCCGTCCAGATGCTGAAGGTGGAGAGAGGGTGGGTGGCCAAGTGTGAGTCATACTGTACAGCGTGGAGGGGCTGGGATCCTGGGTATTGGGTGTGGGAGGGAAGGGGAAGGAATGAATGACCACAGGAGACACTGATGGAACCCTCTTCCTTTTACAAGGGGCTTTCTATACATTGGGCAGCTAGGGGTGCCATAGTGTATAGAACACCAAGCTTGAGTTCAAATCCAGCCTTGGACTTCCTAGCTATGTGACAATGGGCAAATCACTCCACCCTGTCTGCCTCAGTTTCCTCACAAATGAGCTAGAGAAGGAAATAGCAAACCACTCTAGTATCTGCCAAAAAACCCACCAAGGCATCACAAAGAACTGACACAACTGAAAACAACTCACGAGAACAATAATTCTGTACCTTATCTCATCTGAGGCAGTGTTGCTAGTCAGCCCATTTTACAGAGGAATAAACTCAGGTGGAGAGAGATTCAGTAACTTACTTTCTAGGTTCACACAGCCCTCACCTGAGGCAGGATTCAAACCCAAGTCCTTCTGACTCCAAGTCTAACAAAATGAAGCTCACAGGCTTGGCCAGGGTTCAAGAAACCGTCTTTGTAAACACAAGATGGGGGAATGGTAGCCCAGAGACTGAGAATGGTGATGGTGCCCAAGCCCATTGTCAGAGATGAGGGTGATAGAGGTAGGAATGCTGAAGCCGGCCCCTTCGCAACGGGAGCAGCTCAGGCTTCCTGGCCTGAATGAGAAGCAGATCTTCCCATGAACCTCTCCTGGTCAGGCTGCATCTGGAGGTCTCTGTGCTAGGGAGTGGTCACATAAGGAGAGCTATTGACCTAGGAGAGGGAGCAGAGCATGGTGAGGAGAGGTGGGGGGAGGAGAGA
>NW_027185759.1:1527480-1555474 GCF_028583685.1 Petaurus breviceps papuanus | reverse complement strand
AGAGAGAGAGAGAGAGAGAGAGAGAAGAGGGAGACAGAGAGAGAGGGAGACAGAGAGAGAAGAAGAAGAAGACACAGACACAGACGCAGACGCAGACATGCAGAGGACGCCTTTGAGGTTCTCTGCAGCCACAGCCTGGGGCTTCTCCTGCCAACATTAGGTAACTTTGAGCAGAAGTTTCACCCCGCTGAGGCTCAGTCTCCTTCTCTATACAGAGGGGAAGGGCTTGCAGCTTTTGCCCTAACCACTGCACACAGACTGAGTGAGGCATGGCCAGCATTAACTGCCCAAGGCCAGACGAGGGCCAGTGTGGTGTTCAGCTGGGCTGTGTGGGACACAGCAGAGGGCTTTGGGCCTCCTTCCTCTGCCTCAGCCAGGTCTCAAGGGAGGAAGGAGGCCAGTTCTGGCACCAGGAGGGCCAGGTCCAGGGTTGTGCCTTACAAGGATCAGTTGAAAGCACCTGCTGTGTACATTCACCCAGAGAAGACAGAGGGAGCTTGGTAATTGTCTTCATATGTTGAAGGATCATCCTGTGCTCCAGGCATCGAGCTCCATCTGCTTGGCCCAGGCAGACGGGGCAGTGAGAGGCAGGTGTAGGGTCTCCCCTAGCAGGAATGGGCCTCCCCTGGAGGCTTCTCCAGCAGGCAGGACTGTGCTTCCTCAGGGAGGCCATAGGAGGTGATTTTTTCAGGCCCTCAGACTGGAGGCTTCGGAGGCTCCTCCCACAGGCCATGCTGAGACTCTGTGAGAATCATTGGTTTGGAGCTGGAGCACATGAGTTGAGTGTAAGTCCCTCCAGGGTGGGTGCTTTGGGGCTGGCTGTTTGTTCTTGTCCTCATGCCCTTCTGATGTGCTTCACATAAGCTAGTGGCTTTCCAGGCCAATCTATCAAACAGTTACAGCTGAGGAAACTGAGGCCCAGAGGGAGAAAGGGTTTGCCCGGTGTCACACAGATGAGGGCTTTTTCAGAGTTCAAATACAAGCCTCCTGAATCCTTGCTCTGCCACTGACTGGCCATGTGCCCTTTGGCAGGCAGGCCACCTTCCTCTGCCTCAGTCTCTCTCTTGTAAAGCGGGCTAAGCCAACTGACCCTCACTCCCTCACAGGAGCCCTAGGGGAGAAGTACTTGACAGAACTTATAATATTATGGAAATGTGATTTATTATCACTTTACCTTTAAAGCCAAAGTTTCAAAAGGCACCATTATCAGCATCACAAGTTCTTAGGATGTCTGAGCAGGAAGGGCTCAAACCTGGAAAAGGAGCTCCCCCTAGTCCATGCCTGCCTTCCTGGGAGGGGCTGTTCAGCCTTGGCCTAGAGGCCCGGCTTCGTGCCCAGTCCTCAGGAAAGTTATCCCTGCTGCAGACCCCAGGCGGGCATTGCCTTTGCCCAGTGCTCTCAGGGTCCTCCCCATTCTGGCTGTCCTTGTCTGGACCCTCCTCAGTACCCAGGGTGCCCAGGCCTGACCACTAGAGCCCGGGTATGGCCATGCCTTCCCCAGGAGGCTTATGTCAATCGCCCCTTTCTGGAGGAACAGGGAGCTGTCTGTGCAGAGGGAAGAAGCCTGGTGGCAGAAGGCTAGGCCCAGAATCCCTGAGACTGCTGAACACGAATCTGGACATGCAGTGCCAGATCTGAGACTGAAGGACACTAACGACATCTCCAGAGCTGGAAGGGCCTCCCATGGAGTCCACAGCCCTTATCTGACAGAGGTCACTGAGACCAGAGAGAAGGCAGGTCTCTCAGGAGCCCACAGATGGCCAGAGACGATGGGCAGAGACCACAACCCAGAGCTACGGTTCCTCCACTGTCCGGCCTGGTTGGCCACCCCCAGGGCTGCCCACAGGAAGCCCTTCTACCTGAACTTTGGTTTCCTGGGCTCTGCTAGGAGACGTCGCCACACACCCAAAGTGGCCCAGTTCCCAAGGGCACGCACCATTGTCCTCGTGACCAGGAGAGTGTCTAGAACAGAAAAGAAGTGGAACCTTGGTCCAGTCTCAGCCTCACCCATTCCAGGCCCTGGTCCAGCCCTGGCGCCTACTGGCCCCCGGAGCGAGAGGGGCAGAGAGGTGTCCTCACAGCCCCCCAGAATGTAGCTCTCCTTTCTGAAGGACACCAGGAGATGTCTGCAGCCTGTAACGGGAGGTGCTGTGGAAGGTCTGTGGGGAAGATCCTCCCTGCTCGGGGGCTGGGGGGCCTGTCTCAGGACAGCCCATTTGGGGGTCCCGGAGCAGAGGAAGCACCTTGTCTGAAAGTGCAGACAGGTCTCAAGGGTTGATCCCTGGGAGAAAGACAGCCTCTTCTTTCCTGGGCTGCCTCTGGGGAGCCGTCCCCTGGGTCATAGTGAGGTCATAGTCTTGGGGTTCTCCCTTGGATTCCATGTACTTCCTGGGCCAGGCCATTGAGGTTATTGAGACAGGGATGGCTGGGCATGTTGACATCTGAACCATGGTAAGTGACATGGAAAGGCTATCAGCCTAGAGACACCTGGGATATCCTTATGGTCAGACTGCGAGGGGATGGGAGTGGGGGCCCTGAGCCTGCCAGCCCTCAGCCCAGTGAGTGGGGTGCTGGGAAGGTCGAGTCTGCATGTGCTGAACAACACAAGCCCAAGGCTTCCTGTCAGGGCACGCAGAGGTGGGCTCTGGACAATGGCAGAAGCTGCCGTGGATGAAGACATTAGAGGCTGGAAGAACCAACAGTGACTCTGGCACTTCTTAGTCAGAAATCTTTGGGGGGTAGTTCACCCTGGAGGCCTCGACCACAGGCCTGGCACGGGGCTGGAGCAGGAGCCCTGCAGGGGGATGACCGATGACTGACAACCAAATTCTGAAGGAGCTACGATCAGCTTCTCTGGAGGGAGGACGGAGCCCACAAATCCAGAAGAGTTCTTGGGTGTTCATATTGGGGAAAGAGGTTTCCAGCCCAAGGCTTTGTCTTTCTCTTGGCCGCATCCCTCCTTCAGGCTCTTCCACCGGAGCTCTCACCTACTGGCTGTGTGACCTTGGTCAAGTCCTTGCCCCTGAGGTGATGAAGTCCCTAGAAGGTCTTGGGGCACAAGGGAGAGAACCTGGGCTCACCCCATGCTTCCAGGAGTGTGATCTTGGGCAAAGTTTCAGTCTCAAAGGACTCAGTTTCTCTCTCTGCCAATGGATTGGGCCACTTGACCTCTAAGGTCCCCTAGGACACAATGATCCCATTTATTAAGGCCAAATCTTAGCTCACAGAGCCTGCAGGGCCATTCCGTGTCCTCTGTGCCCAGGTCTGTGGGCTCCTCCGGGCAGAGGGATGTCCAGGCCTGCCTCGCCCAGTATGCACAGGAGCGGGGCAGGGTGGTGTTTCTGATTAGAGCAGGCCTGCACAACCTGCCGCCCACCAAGAGCCATTAGCAGCCCCCGGCAGCAGGTTGTTTAGACCTGTATGCTTAGGAGGGCCTGCCATCACTCTATGCCATGAATTCAGATGAACTGGGAGGGAGAGTGGGAGGGGTGAAAAGAAAGACTCCCCTCCCCCATCAGAGCAGCTGTTCCCAGCTTCCCAAGGGAGGCATACCCTCTCCAAGGCTTCCCCCAACTCAGGGGCCAATGTGCCTCTGGATCCCCCTCAGATCCTGCAACGGGAATGCAAATGTAAAGACCTTCCCTGCCCCTAGGCTAGAGTGCACCTGGAGCCTGGAGAGGGAGGCTTGTTTTTCAGTAGATGCTTCTTGATTGGCCAGTGAGTCAATAAGGTTGTTACATTCTCTGAGCCAGGAGAAGGCTATATAAGCCCTGATGTGAGGCTTTGTTTTGGGGCTCACTTTGAGAAGTGTTCTGTGATTTGATATGGATTCTGGGAAGCCATTGTCCAGAGACCCCCGGCTTTGAGAAACCCAGATGTGGAAACCCAGATGTTGACTGGGTATGGATGTAATGGTTGGACAGTTTGGAAAGCTGGCTACTTGATCTGTTTCTGTCTTGATAATTCTGCCTGTATATTCTGAAGTTTGGGGTGCTGACCTTTTTCCCCTGAACTAGGTAAACTATATATGTCTGACTGATTAAAGTAAGCTTGTTAACCCATTTTGAGTTGCTTTCCTTTATCAAAGCAGATCCAAGAACCTGTGTGAGCAGGCACCCTGAGGACCCTTGCAAGGGTGCTTGCTGCTACAGATCCCAAGTGCCAGGACTGGAGGTCAGGTCTGATATCACAGGGGGACGAGAAAGCAGGTTTCTGGGAGGCAGGGGACCTGGGCCTCCTCCCAGCCCCACTTTTAAGCAGCCCGATGCCCTTGGGGGTGTAGGAGAAGTGGGGTGAGGGCTGGGCTCCCCGCTTCTCCTTTGCTGACCCACCCTTGCTCAAGGCCTCTGGAGATCCTGGCTTCCTTCTAAAAGCACCTCCCCCAATCCTTTCCTCCCTCCCTTCTCCCTCCTTTTCTTCCCCTTCCTTTTTTTCTTCCTTCCTCCCAGTCTCCTTCCTTCCCTCCCTCCTTGTCTTCCTCCCTCTCTCCCTCCATCACTTCCTCTTCCTTCCTTCCCTCTCTTTCCTTCCTCCTCCTCTTCCTCTCTCTCTTCTTCCTTCCCTCCTTCCCTCCCTTCCATGATCCACTCACCACTATCCCTCTGCAGCTTTCTCCCCCTTATTTTAAATGTCTCTATCTTGCTGGTCGACTGTAGGAGGCCCCTTTCCACACTCCAGAGCTCTCTTCAAAGTTCACAGTCCTGGCTGAGCCTTGGGGGGAGATGTGGGAAGGGTCACAGGAGGAGCCTGAGGGGAAGCTTGGAAGGCCCCAGGGCAGCTGGGATGAGAAGCCAGTCTGAGGCCACTTCCAAGCTCCCCTTGGCTATTTGCCAAGCTCCACCTGGGCTCGCCCAAGGGGCCTTTGCCCAGTCATCCTTGGCCTGGGTCCTTCCTCCCAGGCACTTTGGCCAGGAGCCAACTGGTCCTTGGGTGTCTCGAGGGCATCTTGGGCCCTAGACTTGGGAATTTGGGAATCTGGGTGAACCCCCCCATCACCCTGAGCTCCTGATTGGTAGAATAGCTGTCCTGTGCAGGGGGGGTCCCATGAGCCTACAAAGGCCAATGTGGAGAAAATCTGTCTCTCTCAGCTCCCCCACAATCTCCAGGGCTCCTTCTCTGGCCACCTCTTACAAATGGTCCCTAGAACCCAAGGTCTCTCTTCTGCAGGGGCTGCCCCAAGAAAACCCGATCCCCTGAGCAGAGGGGCCGGCCACCTGCTGCCTCCCCAGCCTGACACCCTCCCTTGCCTTCCGCAGGGTAGGCTGTGCCTCCATGTAAGAGCCCCTCCCAAGAGGCCTGGATTTTGAGTGCCAGGCCAGCTTCAGGACATGCCTTCTCTACCTGTTCCTCTCTTCCCAAGCAGCGACTGGACACAGCTCAGAAACCTTGCTGGGCTCTGACAGGTGAGCTTGGCGCCTCCCAGCTACACACTCAGACTGTAAGGTCCATCAGGGTAGCCACTGGCTCGGTTTGGCTGGCTTGTGATTGTGTCTGCAGAACTTAGTACAGCATGGCTCATGGCAAGTCCTTCACGGATCTTCTCTGTCTCTGACTCTGTCTGTCTCTCTATCTGTCTGTCTCCCCCTTCCTCTCTCTCTCTCTCCCCACCTCTATCATTTGCTCTCTCTTTCCTCTGTGTAGTGGTCCCTGTACCTGTGCATGGCCTCCAGCCTTCATCCCTTTCTGTCTTGTCTGCTTCTTGGTCATGTTTTGCCCTCCCCACCTCAGCCTGGGGTTCCGGCCAGCATGCTAGGGACCTTCCTCATGTTCCTTTAAGATGTGGACACAAGGATTCTGGAAGCTAGAGCAGAGGAGAAGACATTCTTGGTGGGGGGCACAGCCTGCACACATACAGAGGTGGGCAATGGAATGGTGAGTGAGTTTGGGCAACCAGAAGAGCCCAGTTTTCCTGGAAGAGGGATCATATGGAATATGGCTAGAAAGGTAACAGGAGCCAGCTGTGGTAGCCTTCCGGGCTAGACTGAGCCTGTGTATTTTACCCCAGACCCCACAAGATCAGGCCTGTGCCTTAGAGAGCAGTTTGGTCCCTTGGGGTCAGGGAGGGAGGCTGGGGTGCTGAAGAGGAGGCTGTGGGGCTGTCTGGAGGCAAGGAGGTGAGGGCTGTGTCAGCGGAGGGAAGGGAAGAGATGGGGAGATGCTGGGGACAGATGAGACTTGGGAACTTGGCTGTGGGGATGGAGGGAATGGGGTGAGTGCTCAAGGCTGAGCTCATGAAGCTGGGTGATAGGGAGGAGGCCAGAAGTCTGGAGGTGAGGCAGGCTAACAAGAGGACAGAGTTGCATTTGGGCGGGGGTTGTTTGAGGAGCTCATCTGATATCCTGAGGATGTGCCCAGAAGGCACTGAGGCTGCCTGCTGGACCTTAGGAGAGCCCAGCTGCCCAAATCTGCAGCCCTGGTGACCGGAGGCTCACTAGCCCCTACAGGCCTCACCGGTGCCAGCCAAGAGACCAGATCAGCTCAAGGAGGAGAGGGCACAGGGTAGGACCCAACCCCCAGGTTCCAGTGGGGAACTAGGGCCTTGGGATAATGGACTCGCCTCATTTGGTTTAGCCTGGCCAGTCCTTGCAGAGTGAAGGACTCAGGTCTTCCTGACTGCAGGCCCAGTGTACTATCGGCTGGGCCACCTACTTTAGTGGGTAATTACATGAATCGAGTGGATGGCTTGTCTTCCACGGCCCCCACACACAATGTGGGCCCACCCAGCCTCCTCTCTTCCCTGCCTTCCAAACCCACCGTGCCTTTAAATGCACCCTGCCCCTGCCCCTAGCAGAGAGGCTATAGCCTGCAGGGGGAGGGCTGACCTTGAGGCCAGCAGGGTCTAGGTTCAAATGCTGGCCACTGGGTTCTTCCTCTGGGCCCCTCTCTAAGACTGTAGGTGGTCCTGGAGGGGATAGCCACCCTCAGGGCAGAGTAAATCTCCTCACCTGGGAGTTCCCACATCTGTAGAGGCCTGGTCCCAGTTTCTGAGGCTCAGTCACGCTGCCTCTGTGAGCAAGCTTCTCTGACCACTCAGACAAGAATATTCCCTGAGTGGCAAGCCATGCACACTCTGCACATATCCTCTGTGATGTCTCTTTGGGGTGGCCCGTATCCGCCCTCCAGACTCAGCCCTCTCTCCATGGGCATGGTCTGTTTGGCCAGCTGGATGGCTAACCCTCCAAGTGCCTCAGCGGCTTTAGGGCCTGATGTGACTGACCTATGGGTGCCGCCATCAAGTGGGAAAAGTACTCTGAAGGAGAGAGGGACCTGAGTTCTAATCACATCTTAGACATTCACCTCCTGTGAGACTTTGGGCAAGCTCCTTGATTTCCTCAGGCCTCAGTTCCCTCATCTGTAAAATGAAAGGATTGGACCACACAAATCTATGAGATCAGGCTTTGAAGCTCAAAATCTACATTCTAGGATGCTGTGAGAGTCCTGGGTTTGGGGTACGTCCCGCCTGGCTGAGGCAGAGACACAGAGACGCGTAGCAGCTAGCGAGGGATGGAGGGGGCCATTGGGACTATACCCAGACCCAACTTGGCGCCAAGGACCACAGTCACTCAGTCCTACTTACAATGTATATGGATACCACCAGAGGGCACTCTTGGGCAATCACAAGGAACCCTGGGGCTCCCAGGAAGGGGGCCACCTCTTTGTCCTGACCTCTATCCTTTTGGAAGAAGAAATGCATTTATTGCTTGTTGAAGGATTTCTCTATGGGAATGTATCCCTTAGCTCCCAAGCCCTCATCCTACCCGGAAGTCTCCTACCCTGCTGCTCATCCCAGAGACTTAAGCCTCCTCAATTTCAGTCAACACCAGATCCCTTGTTCCACCCTTCCAAACCACCAACGAGGAGAAACTGAATTCCTATGGGCCTTCTCGTGCTGGCAACACTCTCCTCCTTCCCACTGCCCGGCTTTTCCAGCCCTGGCCACAAGGGCACCTTCCTCTACTCCCCCTCCACCCTCCCAGCTAGTTCCCTTTTATCTGTCGTCTGCTGTCATTAGAATGTTATCTCCTTTACTAATGCATTGTTGATGGAGTTGTGAACTGATCCAACCATTCTGGAGAACAATTCGGAACGATGCCCAAGGGGCTAGGTCTGTATCCCAGAGAGATCAAGCAAAGGGAGAACAGACCCATACACATGAGAATATTTATAGCAGTTCGCTTTAAAAAATATTTATTTGTTTATTTTTAGTTCACAACATTCAGTTCCACAAGTTTTTGACTCCCAAGTTTCCTCCCCCTCCCTCCCCTCTTCAGTACCCCCCTCCCCAAGACGGCATGCAATCTGATATATACATTCACATTAAACATATTTTCACATTAGTTATGTTGCAAAGAAGAATTAGAACCAATGGATGAACTATAAGAAGAAAGAAAACAAGAAAGAGAGAGCCAACAGTCCACTTCGCTCTGCATCCAGACTCCATGGTCCTTTCTCTGGACATGGATGGTGTTTTCCATTATGAGCCTTTTGGAGTTGTCTTAGATCCTTGCATTTTGGAGAAGGGTCAAGTCTATCAAAGCTAGTCATCACACAATTGGCTGCTACTGTGTACAAAGTTCTCCTGGTTCTGCTCTCCTCACTCAGCATCAGTTCATATAAGTCTTTCCAGGCTTTTCTGAAGTCTGCCTGCTCATCATTTCTTATAACACAATAGTATTCCATTCCATTCATATACCATGACTTGTTTAGCCATTCCCCAATGGATGGACATCCCCTCAATTTCCAGTACTTGGCCACCACAAAGAGAACGGCTATAAATATTTTTGTGGGTCCTTTTCCCATTTGTATGATCTCTTTGGGATACAGCCCTAGAAGTCGTATTGCTGGGTCAAAGGGTATGCACATTTTTATAATCTTTTGGGAATAATTTCAAATTAATCTCCAGAATGTTTGGATCCGTTCACAACTCCACCAACAATGCATTAGTGTTCCAATTTTCCCACATCTCCAGCATGTATAATTTTCCTATTTTGTCATGTTAGCCAATCTGACTGGTGTGATGCAGTACCTAAAGAGTTGTTTTGATTTGCATTTCTCTAATCCATAATGTATTAGAGCATATTTTCATATGACTATAGATATCTTTAATTTCTTCCTCTGAAAACTGCGTGTTCATATCTTTTGACTATTTACCAACTGGGGAATGACTTGTATTCTTATAAATTTGACTCAGTTCTCTATAAATTTGAGAAATTAGGCCTTTATCAGAGACACTGGTTGTAAAAATTCTTTCCCAGTTTTGTGCTTCCCTCCTAATCTTTGTTGCATTGGCTTTATTTGTACAGAAACTTTTCAATTTAATGTAATCAAAATTATTCATTTTGCATAGCAGCTCTTTTTGTGGTGGCAAAAAGTTAGAAATTGAAGGGCAAATGTCTGAGGCGAGATTTGAACTCAGAGCCTCTTGACTCCAGAACAGGGACTGTTTTCTTTTTGCTTCTGTTTGTATTCTCAGCATTCCTAGTGCCTGGCGTTTAGTAAGTGTTTAATAAATGATTTCTCTCTGTCTCTGCACACGTGTCTGTCTCTCCATCCACCAAACTCTTGGTCATCTGTCAATCTCTTCATCTATTCATTTATTTCTCTGCCTATCATCCATTTATCTCTGTATCCATCTATCTAGAAATAGACAGAGAAGGAGAGGCAGAGACAGAGAGAGACAAACAGAGAAAATAGAGACAGAGACAAGAAAAGAGACTGAGGTAGGAGAGAGAAGAGAAAGACATGGTGAGACAGAGACCCACAGACAGACTGACAGACATACCCACAGAAAGAACAGTCAGTCATGCTAACAAAGCATGGTCAGACAGGCTCAATAAATATCTATGAAGCTCCTCCTATACACCTGTGCTAAGCTCTGTCCCTGGAGCCTCTCTAGCTGGGGAGCAGCTCCAGGGCTGATACTGACAGGAAGCGCTTTGGAGAGCCCAGAGGGATGCTTTGTCCAACCTTGGCAGATGCTCCCCGGCTGGAGGCCCAGAGCCCCTGGGTTTGTAATCCTCCTTTGTAAGAGGAAAGGGTTGGCTCCATGACCTCTGAGGTTCCTGCCTGTAATCTGGGGGAGCCAATGCTGGGAACCGATGGGCTGGATTGTATTGGGAGGACATGCTAAGGTGCAGCATTTGTGCTGGGGTATGGCAGCCAGAGGGGCATAGGAGAAGAGTGCCCTGGGTTGGGGTTGAGGATGCCTGGGTCCTCCATCAGTCACCATTCAGGGCCACACTTTCTCATCCATAAAAGTAGTGAAAGGCCTGGAACAATCTCTTCTTGCTCTAAGTCCTTGGCAGATGGCATTGTCTTTCTTTGTAGGAGATTGATGGGAAAATTGTAGCTCCACGGAAGGCCATGGGTGCCACTGGCCAGGAAGTAGGGTAACCTTCCACTGACCTGGTGAGTCTGTGAAAGAAGGAAAAATGGCACCGGAAGCCCCAGCATCCTGGAGCCTTCCTGGCTTGACCCTCCCTGGGTGCGGCATCTGAGCAGCCCTGGCCTTTGTTTCTCAGCCCTTTGGATGGCCCCAGCTCCATGGCTACTCAGTCTCTGACCTTGACCAGTCTCCTCTCATCTCTCCCAAATTCCCAAACCTGTATAAGCCATGGTAACTCCAAGGAAATCAATGTAAAGCATCTCACGTTTGGTGCACGGGGTATGTCCATCTTTTTACCTGGAAATGAAGGCTGATCCATGGTCCCACTCATGCTACAATCTGATGGGTCTTACCTGAGTGTGCCCTGGCTCAGAAGGCCTCAGCTTCCCTTCTCTCCTCTGCCTGCGCTTCTGGCCCCATGGGCAGAACCATGATGTGTCGTGGTCAAACTGTCCCAAAGAACCCAGTCAGACCATGTCTAAGCAAGTATAGCATTCATTGAGGAGTGACCCCCACCAGAACTGGACGGGGTCCCAAGAAGAACCAGCGACTTCAGTAAGAGCCGGATGTATTGCAAAGACACAATTACCTAATAGAAACTATGAAGACTAAAAGGCAGGAGAGGTTTCTGGAGGGACTGGGGCAGGGGTCTCAGCCTCAGTAGAACTGTGCATGCGATTACCCACAATGCATACAGAAAAATGCAGGGGGGGGTATGTATATATGATAATGACATTGTAATAAGCCTCTCTATGTCGTAAATTCACCTAGAGGACAGCTTTCGCTATGACTGCCCAGGTGCCTACTGAGGGAAAGTCCCTTCTCTTGTTTTGGGGTCCATGTCCTGCTTGGGCATCCTGGGGGTGTTGCTTTTGATTGGCTGGCTATTGTAGTCCTGTCTGAGACTAGTGGATGTGGTTGTGGTTGAGTGCATGGACACACCTGCTCTTCCTGTGGGAAATATGAGGAATGGGTCTGGGGGCAGTGACCAGCTAGAGGCAGGGGCTGGGATCCCACCACAGGGACATGCCTGCTGTTTTGTGGGCAATATGAGCTCTTGGACATGCTTGTTGTTGTAGTGAGCAGTGAGGCAGATGAGGAAGTTAGGGTGTTGAGAAGGGGGCAGTGGCTGTATTGAGTCGGGGGCCTGTGGTGTGGCTAAAGTTAGATCAGGACCCGCCTGCTGCTCAGGGGCCCACAAGGAGGTTAGAATGTTGGGCTGGGGGCAGCTCCATAGAGTTCCTTCTGAAAGCCTCCAGGGAGGCTGGCCGTCTCCTTTCTCAAGCTCCCTTGTAGAACCCATTGGGCTCCATGATATATCCCCAGGTCCCTAGCACACAGGCAGCTGGTGGTGAGAGGGGTACTGTGCTGGACCTGCCTGGAGCCAAGGAGACCTGAGTCCCAGTCTGACATTGGCTGGGTGGCTGCTGGGGAGACAACAAGAATATGTGCCCGCCCAGGCTGTGGGGAGGAACCAAAGGGATCGTGTCTGGGAAGCACTTTACAAACCTCCGTGTGCCATAGGGATGCTGCCCCTTCTTGGTTTTCTTTTTGTTCTGTGTGCCCCCAGAGCTCAGGATCGGGGCTGTCACAGAGGGGCACTTAAAGTTCAATTCAGCAAGCTTGATTAAGTGTAGGACCAAGGACACTGGCAAGGTTTTTAGAGAACTCTGCTCCTGGAACCCCCCTGCTCCAAAGCTGTCAATGGCTCTTCTTGGCTGGCATTTGAGGCCCTCAACAATATGGCTGTCACTGATTACTTCTGCCTTGGGTCCCTTTCTTTCCCTCTACCTTCCCCACTTAAAGCTACGTTGGCATCCTTGCTGGTCCTTTCACCACACCCCTTACTTTGCTACCCAAAGTCCTGACTGTTTGGTTGACTGGCAAGGCTGCCCCTTTGAAATTCAGCTGCTGACCCTTCCAAGTGCCATCCGCTCCCATGGGCCTCCCTCCCACAGCTGCACCTCTCTGTCAATGTTCCTTCTAATCTATGGGCACCTGGACCTGACCAAGTGTGGACAGAGTGTCAGAGGTAGGATTTTGATCCAAGTCTTCAGACTCTAGGAGCTGTGCCCTCATCCTTAAATCTGATGTCAGGAAAATCACCTCATGGTAGCTGCTCTCCTAAAGGGGGCTGGGCTTCTGGAAGGAGGCTCTCGGTGCCTCCCTGGAGGTCTTAGAGGAAAAACCAGGGTTGTTAGCCATCTCAGGGAGTGGATGGGGACTGGCAGGGGCCACGAAGTCCTGCTCCTGACCCAGGAGAGCAGGGAGTCCCTGGGTGAGTCTCACCTCCCAGTGCCCCCAACTGTCTAAGAGTAGGTGAGCTGCTAAGGCAAGTTTGCTCTGGTCAGGGAACTTCCTTGGAAGCCGCTCCAGACAGAAGCCATGTAAACAAGTAAGCATTATCATTAGGAGCTGAGAGGGCCCTTCGAGGCCAGATCAGCCAAGGAATTCAAAGCTCTCCTTTCCCAAGGTGAGCAAGCAGGCCCAGAGAGGGGAAGAAAGTGACCAGGGCAGTGAGCCCTGCCCCCCCCCTTTGGAAATTCTGAAAGCGTGTGGCTTCGGGCCCCAGGCTCAAGCCTCCCATCTCTCCGTGGGTGGCTCAAGAAGTGTTTGTGGGATGAAGACACACTGGCTTCCTTTGTCGGTTTCCTAGCACGTTTTTGTTCACATATCAGCTTAGGGGCAGAAGTAAGAGGGGCTGGCAAAGACGTGTTAAAATTGTGCTGAGCCAAGGAGAGGTGGGCTCTGGGGCCAAGAGAAAGAGAGACACGCGCTGCAGGCGAGGGGGTGGCTAGAGGGGAGGGCCTCGAAGGGCCGATTTGGGGGACTTGGGGGAGGGGCAAAGGGAAGGACTCTGGCGTCCGCAGGAGAGAGGCTGGGGCGGGGAGGGATGCCTCCCCTCCCACTTTCAGATGGAGAAGTTGCTGGACAGCGGCGCGGCCCCCCTCCTCTTCGCACCCCGCGGCCCTGCCCTGGGCTCTGAGCTGGGGACCTCTTCTCTCTCTCACCTTTAGGCCAGGGACTTTGAGACCTCCCCAAAGAGCCCCCGTCCTCAAGGCGCTTACATTCCTCAGCTGGGACCCAACGGGTGGGAGGCGGAGATGGGGGACGGCTGAGCTTAGGAAGAAACCCGAGGGAGGGAAGGCGCTTCAGGCCCTTCAGCCTAGGTACCTCTAAGGCTCCGGAGAGCCTGCGGGCTCAGGACTGAGGAGGAGAGCAGAGGCAGGGGGATGGGCCAAGGCGATGATGGGCAATGAAAGCCCCCATAGGCGGGGGCCTTCAGGTTGGACCCAAGCTAGCAGCAGGCTGCGGCTGGGAAGAGGGCAAAGCCATAGGCAGGGACCGCGGACCAGATGCCAGCATCGGCAGGAAAAGCAGGAGAAAGCCTGGAAGGGGTGGGGTCTCTCCACTCCCCCTCCCATCTGGAATTGGCCGTCTCTGGCCGGGTCGGAACCTGAGGGCGTCCTCCTGCTCTGCGCTTCTCGGGCCACCAGGGACCGCCTTCTACTCATCTCAGTCTCCTGCCTCTCCTCTGCTCTCCTTGGCAGGGGGCACACCTGGGTGCAGTCAGTGAGCCAGGGATGCGGGAGAGCCGACCGGAGGAGGAATGAGCTCACTTCCTAGGTGAGAAGAAAGGGGACAACCCCACCCCCTTCTCCGAATCGTCCCGCCCCCCCATTCATCTTTTTACGGAATGCGGATCTCTAAGCGCTCCTCTGAACGGTTGCGGCAGCCAAGGCTGAGCTCACCCCGCGGCTCAGCATGCATCCTGCGGGTAAACCTCTCGGGGAGCCTGGAGGGGAAAGCAGGGGAGATAGTGGGGGGAGAGGGAGGCAGCGTGGCCAGGAGCTGGCCGCCCGGAGAAAGCGGCGGCCAGTCTCCCCATTCTTCCAGGCTGGCCCATCTCTTGGGCCTTGGCCCCTGAGCCGCCTGCGGCTCCAAGATGGTTAAGCCTCAGCGCGAGCGTGGGGACCAGGCCTCTTCGGTATCTGCTAGGGATGCTGCAGAGCGGGAGGGCGTCCTCGGCCGCCTCGGCCGCCCTCCCTACCCTGCAAAGAGGGTGTCGCTGCTTCGCTCTGAGAGGAGGTTAAGGAGGGAGGAGCTCTTGTCCTACGCAATGGCCTTCCTCCGCCTGCGTCAGGCTCTGCTCCGCCCGAGGATGCTGCGGAGAGCCGTCCGTCCCCTCCGTCCCCTCCATCTCCTCCGTCCTCTCCATCCCCCCCCCCCATCCCTTCCCCCCTCCTGGGCCCGCGAAGGGGAGTCTGGCGCTCAGCCCGTGCGCTGCCCCTCTCTGTGGCCCGGGCCTCTGGGGCGCCGACACCGAGACGCGGGAGGCGGGGCGGGGGGGAGGGGGCGCATGGAGAGATCCAGGAAAGATCCTCAAGGGATCTCTCCACCCCGTCCTACCTAGCCCTTTGGCCATCAGGGAACTGGTGAGGGAGGGAGTAAGAAAGTCCAGGAGGCCAGAGGGGCGTGAATCACGGGTGGACGAGGGAGGGAAGGGAGGAGGCAGGAGTTGCTGGCGTGGGTCTTGCCCGAAGCCCCTCCTCAGCTGACCGGGTAGGGTCAGGAGGCGCTCAGCTTCCTTACCCGTGTCTGGGCGAGGGGGGCGGAGCCTCCGGCCTCTCGGCCAACCCGAGTCCAGCGTTGAGCCAAGCCCCTAGGCGCGGCTGCTAGGCTCGCCTTTCCAGGGTTGCTGGCGTGGACCGTGCTCCACCAATGGCCTGAGGGCTGGCCACCCATCCCCTGGATGCTCCCTAGTGGGAGAGGTAGGCCCTGGCTGGCCCGTGGAGGAGCGCAAGCACGGGATTTGTGGCTCGTCCAGGGCTTCTAAGCTGCCTGGTGGCTGTCCAGCGCTCAGGCCCCCACGTTGCGATCTCCTGAAGGCCCGGTGGAATGGGGAGCATCTCAGCGCTGGCCATGGGACTTCTCTTTGCAGACCCATCGCCAGAGGCCTGTGGAGTCAGCTGAGACTGAGGCATCTCCTCCCGCAGCCAAACTGGGAACCTGCGGGAAAAGCGGGGCCCGACACTCCGCCTCCCCCATTCCCTGCGCGCTGCGGCCTCCCGCCCCCCCCCCCCCCCCCCCGTCCGCGCGGTGCTTTCTCTGCCGGGGGTCTGTGGGGAGAAGCGGCCGACAGGCTTCCAAAAAGGTGGTTCTGCTTTAAACAAAGGGCATCCTGCTTTTAAGGGGCCCGATTTGAGACTGTGCTTCGGAGCCAGGGCAGGAAGGGCCCTGAGAGCGCCTCTGGTCCAAGCACCTCAGAGGGAGGAAGTAAGAGAACGGCGGGAGGGGCCGTAGAGGAGCTCCTTCTTGGGTCACACTGAGCTTTCTTTCTCATCTTGCTTTGTTGCTGCTGATTTGAAGCTGTTTCCTGGCCCTCTGTGACCAGGGGACTAGCCTTCTGACTGCATGGTCCGAACGTGTAACACCCCTCACCCCACGGTTCACTCCACTCCACCGGTTTCCTGTTACGTCCGGTATCAAATCTAAAATCCTCTTTGACTTTCATGCGCTCTGTAACCTGGCCTTTCCTACTTTTCCAACCTTCCTGGCCCCCCAGTATTCTATGATCCGGGGCTACTGGCGTCCTGGCTGTTCTTTGCACGGGACACTCCCATCTCCCTACTCCAGGCATTTTCTCTGGCTGTCCCCATGCCTGGAATGTTCTCCCTCCTCATCTCATCCTCCTAATTTTCCTAGCTTCCCTCAGGCCCAATTAAACCCACCTTCTACAAGAAGATGGTCCTGGTCCTGGTCCGCATCAATGCCAGGGCCTTCTCCCATGCTTTCTCCTTGGCTTAAACTCCAATTTGTCCCATATAGATTGTGTTTGTACGTAGTTGTTTGCATGTGGTCTCCCCCTTTAGACTGGGGGCTCCTCCAGGTCAGGGACTGGGTTGGGTTTTTCACTGTTCACCCCCCACCCAAGCCACCCCCGTAAGTGCTTAGCACTCTCTTCGCACGTAGCGGATAGTGCAGTGGACAGACAGAGCAGCCCGAAATTCGGAAGACTTGCATCTATCTTCATACACTTCCTAGCTCTGTGATCCTGGCCAAGTCACTTAAATATATCTCTGCCTCAGTTTCTTCTTCTGTAAAATGAGGTTAGTCATAGCACCTATTTCCCAAGGTTATCATGAGGGTAAAATGAGGTGATTTTTATAAAGCCCCAAAGCACTATGTGGATGCTACCATCGTTGTTATGATTATTTTAAAGAGCAGGCCATGCCGTATGACGTCGGAAGTGCCTTCCTGCCCTGAGTCTCTGAGCCCCGTCAGGACCTTGGAGAGCTCAGAGCAAGGAGGACTGTTGCGTCCTTTGGAGGAAGCTGTCTTCCTCTTACCTCCTCTAGGACACAAGGAGATCTCAGGGTTATGTGACCTTTTTTCCCCCTCAGGGGCAAAGGTTACGAATAGGCATCAGCAGCCTCTTTCTGGTGGGAACCTGGACACCCTCTCTGGCAGACAATGAAGCCACGATTCCAATTATTTAATGGGAACGACATTGGAGGGTGTGGCTGGCTCTGCGGTTGTTCCCAAGTGGTCCTTGTACCCAGGCTAAGCCTGAGAGCCGTGGGCACCCAGCATGCCAGGGGCCCTGCTCCTTGCTAGAACTAAAACAGAAGAAGACAGGACTAGGTGAAACTTTCTGTCCCGAGTGATAACACTAAGCCTTCCGGGCTCTTCAAGATCTTGACCAGAACCTCCCCCTCCCCTTGCTTCCAGGGCTCCCTGGGATACAAGATCAATAGCGAGGGCTCCAGGGCCAAGAGTGGGGGTCTGAAAGGTAAAGCCCCCAGATTTCCCTGGGTCATGGCTCTCCTTGCCTGCCAAGTTCTGGGCTTAGGACGTGATCCTGGTAATTAATGAAACTGCAAGACTCTGAGCTTGTACAAAACATCGTGAGAGTGGCCCAACCACTTGGGGAAGCAACTGGCCATTATTCTTGATGAAAACATCCATACCCTTTGATTCAAAGATTCCACAGCTAGACATATGGATGCCAAGGAAGTCAGTGATAAAAAGAAAGGCCCACAGGCCCCCAAATACTTACAGCAGCATTACTTTTCGGTGGTAACTTAGAATTGGGAATAAAATAGCTGCCCACTAATTGGGAGATGGCTAGCCAGGTTGTAGCATGTGAATGTGATGGAATATTTACTGTGCCCCAAGAAATGACAAATATGGGAAATACAGAGAAAGATCTCCATGAACTGGTGCAGAGTGAAGTAAGTTGAACCTAGAAAACAGGGTCTGCACCATGAGCACAAGCCAAGTCAAGAGGCATTTATTAAGCACCTACTGTGTGCCCAGCTCTGTGCTAAGTGCTGAGGATATAGAGAAAGGTGAACAATAAAACAGAAAACTCCTGAGCAGAGGAAACTGCCAACAACACCACGGTACTGACCAAAGGAGAGTGAAGGAGTCACTTCTCTGGGTGTGGAGCACCACCTTTGCTGCCAGACATGGCTCCAGGCTCCCCAGCCCATTGGGGGGGAGGGGGAGGTGGCTTTGGAAATGAGGGTGACAGAAAAACCAAGGCATCAGCACCAATGACTCGGGAGGGATGAGATCCAGGGTGACTCCTGGCAGAAACAAGAGTTCAGAGGAATCTGGAGGAAGCTGGGGAGGCTCCTCTTGTGAGAGGCTGCAGCATCATAGAGGCAGAAGTGGGAGAAGATCCCAAGAAGGAAGCCCCCAGCCGTCTGCAGTGCATTGGACAAGGCAAGGAGAGGGGCATGTGCCTCCCTCCCAGGAGAGGCCCAATGGTGCCTAGGCAGCTGAGCTGGTTTCCTTGGCGATAAGGGTCATGGCTGTGCAGAAGCCTTGCCTGGCTCTTCCCCCACACCCCTCCTCCCTCTGCTCCCTCTGAGGTGGCCCTCCCCCCATCTAGCCCTGTATACATTTCCTATGGACCCAATTGTTTGCGTGTCATTCTTGCCCACTAGAATTTGAGCTCCTTGAAGGCAGGGGCTGGGCTTTGACTTTCTTTGTATCTGCATTGCTTAGCACTGTGCCAAGCATGCAAGAAGAGCTTAATACATGTTGATTTGTTGACTGACTGACTGGTTTTGCTTATTCATCATTCTTTGTTTTCAAAGAAGGGTTTGATGGTGGAGGCCTGTTGGGAAATGATTTTAATGGCCCAACGGAAGCTGCCCTTGCCTAATGCCCCAAAGGCTTGTGGGATCCTGAGGCTGGTGCCAACGCCCTCCATTCTCTGTTCCAGAGCTAATAGAAGAAGTCTGAGGGTGAGCTTCTCGTGAGCGAGCTTCTCATAACAATGCTGGCTGCCCAGTTCTCCAGGTCTCTGGCGAGGATTGCCAGAAGCCCCCTCGGTTTCCTAAAGGTTCAGAACACCAAAAGGTAAGAAAGTGGGAAGGACAACTCTACTGAAGCTTTACCAGGAAGGTAACTGGGGTGTGTGCGCAGGGCTCTACCCCAGGATGCACACTCAGAAGGCTCTACCTCTGGGTGAGCTGGGCTGAGTTTCCTCATCCACACCCCCTGCCCCTCCTAACCTAATGGAGGACATGGTTATTGTTTATGCCTCTGGCACAGAGGTCCCTGTAGTCCCTGGCCAGGTCCTAGGGTCACTGGTGAATGGAATGTGGCTTCACACAGGCCTGACTTGGCCCCCATTCAGGGTTGTGCTGGAGGTATGGAAATATCCCAGGCAGGGTGGGTGGGTGGTGCAGTGAATAGAACATTGGCCCTGGAGTCAGGAGGACCTGAGTTCAAATCTGGCCTCAGACACTTAACACTTACTAGCTGTGTGACCTTGGACAAGTCATTTAACCCCAATTGCCCTGCCTTCCCCCCTCCAAAAAAGAAATATCCCAGGGTCTGTTCCACCCAAGGGTATAGTAATATGGAGGTACTGAGAAATTTCTGGAACCCCAGATATCAAGATATTAAATAAGATTTACAGGCAATGGGGTATAAAAATCCATCTTGCCGTACGAGAAAGTAAGGAGGGGATTGGGAGGGGGATAGAAGAGAGGGAAGATTGGGGGAAGGAGTATTCAGTATGCTTGCCATCTTGGGGTGGGGGTAGGGGAGAGATGGGAAGGAAATCTGTAACTCAAAATCTTTGGGAAATGACTGTTGAAAGCTAAAAATAAAGGCACCAGGAGTGACCTTTGACACTGGGCACATCTCTCCCCTCCCTCCTCTGAAACTCCATTCTCCTTATAATTTATATAGCATGACAACCCCATTTGACAGTTAAGGAATTGAGTTGGGCAGAAGTTAGGATACTTGCCTAAGGTCACACAGCTAGTAAACTAAGGTCACAGAGACAGCAAAGGGCAGTCTGAGGCTGGATTTGAATTCAGATCTTCCTAACTTCAGCACTCTCAAGTGTCAGAGGCTGGCTTAGAAGCCAGGTCCTTGGCCTCTAACCCTAATCAGCTGCTTCTTAAAGGGCATCCTGTACATACAATCAGGGGCATGAAGAATGGCCAGATAGCAGTCAATGTGATAGAAGTCAGCTGAGATTTCATTAAGAGAATCCCAGGATGAGGAAGGCAACCCTTCTCTGTTCAGACCCCATGAGGAACATTGTGCTCGATCCAGAGGACAAGCTGGAGAGAGTCCAGAAGGGGCAGGGGAGGATCTTGAGGCCTGACCACCTGGGGCTGGTTGAGGGGCCTGGAAACATTTAGATCAGAGGCCTCTATTAGTCACTCAGAACCCCAGCTTTGGGGTCATCACATCTGATCCAAGGAAGGGCAGCTCCAGGCCCTGGGGGATCATCAGTCAGGGTAGGCTGGGTTGGCACAGTCCTGCCTGGAGTGCCTGCCCAGGGTCCTTGGTTCTGGGTCTGCCTGTCGTCTTGACTCTGGGGAAGTCTCATGGGGTTAAGAGAGAGGCCCAAGTCAGGTCCTAGCATCCTAAGTGTCCAGGGCCCTGCCCTCTGACCCCTTCATTGCTACATCCTTCTTTACAGGCCTAGTCAAAAGCTCTCCCATCCACACTCCACCATGGCTGGCCCAAAGGCCTTTGGGACAAAAGAACAAGAGGTGAGTAGAGCCCCCAACCACGCCATTTCTTGGAAGATGTTGCCCAACAAATGCCAGGCCTTCATTCAGGACAGAGGAAAGGTCTGGGACCCCCCTGGGCAGAATTCGCAGCCTTAGTGATGAGACTGGCAACAGGGCCTCGATTTAGATCATGACGACCCAAGGTTTCTTTGGAGGGACCAAGGGTGTGTAACCATTTCCCAGACCCTAATGAAGCGCCTCTGACTTCTTCCTGAAACCAAGGTCTGAGGAGGGAGTGTTACTGGCAAGACAAGCCCACAGATACGAATGGCCATCTGGTCACTGGCTCCTCTCAGGCAGCCAATAAGCATTTATTAAGTAATTACTGTATACATTAGCCAAGGCCCCCTCTGGTCAGTGCTGGAGTCAATGTCAGCCCTGCCCTCAGCCTTGGTGTCCTCTGGGATGCTGGCTCAGGTTCCTTCTCTGTCTCTTGGGGACGAGCCCCCATCGGTGCTGGTCTCTCTGAGTTTCCTGCAGAGTTGCTCATTACCCTGGGGCTCCTTTCTCTCCCCGTACCCCTTCCTTTGGGATGCCAGGGCCTCAGAGCAGGTTCACTAACAGGCCTCCCCCTGGGCATGTGCTTCAACCTTCCTCACAGCTCCACAATAAGGCTGTGTTAGTCACCGGCTGTGATTCGGGCTTCGGCCTCTCCATCGCCAAACATCTGCACTCCCAGGGTTTCCAAGTGTTTGCTGGCTGCCTTTTCAAGGTAGGGAAGGGTCACCTGACAGATCCTGGTGGGTGGCCCTGCCTCTGTGCCACTCCTGTGCACTCCCCACCTTTCCTGGCCCCTCTCCATCTACGCGCATCAATCCCAGGCTCTCCCAGGCTGCTAGGGCCACTGTCAGGATGGGGAACTAGAGGGCCCTCCACGTCCTGGCTCCTGGTTCCTTCGATGCTATGGGTAATGCCTGCCCTGGGCATACAGGCTCTCCCTCTGGCTCTGCTATCATAGCCCCACCTTGGTCTGCCATTGCAGTACTGGTATCTGAGCTGGAAGGGCCCTCAGAGGCCAAAGCCCCTATTTTACAGATGAGGAAACTGAGGAAAAGGCCTTGCCTGGAGCCAGGACTCAGACTTGGGTTCTGTAAGTCCAAATCCTAGGGTCTTCCTACAGACATTTGCAAATACCTGGAAGCCTGTGTTCTTGTAGCCTCAGGTTTACAGGACAGGTGCTCTCGCCCCACTTCACATGTGTACCCCTAGCAGAGGTCTGGGGTACCAATGGGTTTCACTAGAGGCGGAAGATTGTGGAGGGGAAGAACAAGCCAGATCTTGTGCCAGGAGACGCTAATGGACGGGGTCCTATTCCCTGCCGGCCAGGGCCTTCGCTGGGGCTCTGTGTCTCCTGCCTGCCCCTTCCCAGCCAGAGCCTCCTTTCTCCTCCATGTTTCCTTTGGGGTCTCTGCTCTGGCTACTGTGGCTGGAAGTGCCCCAGCCAGCATCCATTTCCCCAGAGGGAGGTCTTCTCTCTGTCTCTCAGCTTCTCCACTCTCTCCTGGCCCTTTCCTGACCTTCCCCCTGCTAGCTTTGGGTGCCTTCTGGTTAGGAAAGCTCCTCCTGGCCCTACTCCCTAAAGCCCCTGAGTTCTTCTAGCTGCCCCCCTCTCTTCTTTTTAAAGAAGTACAGATGACCTTGGCCCTTCTCCAGGCCCCTGGTACCTCCTGGCTTCTCAAGGTCTTTGGGTCTGAAGGTACACCTTCCAGTACATCTCCTCTGAATCCTGCAGGAGAGGGACACCCAGCCTGGTGGCCAGAGGCTGACCCACCATCTCCCAGCCTCCATTGGGTTCACACTCAGGCTAAGGCACTTTGGCTTGTCCTTTCCAGGGAGGTGATTGTTCTCCTTGGAAGGGAACAGAGAACCAAGGAAGACTTCAGGGTTCTGCTGTGTCCCTGTCACTCTCAGTCCAAACCCCCCATTTCACAGATGGGATCCCCTTCCCTGCAAGGCTCCTGACAGAGTCTGGGTGGTTCAGCATCAATGCTCCTTGCAGCTGCTGTGGGGGTGTGAGGCCGATAACACCAGCACACAGAAGGGTGGCCAGCACACGTTCTTTGATCTGCTTTTCTAAAGGAAAGACAGCTGCACAGGGGTCAACAACCTTACTTTAATTAAACAATGAAGACAGATAAGTAGAAAGATATGAGAAACCAAGAAAGAATCCAATAGACAGAGTAATAGGTACGTAATCACCAGACCAGGAAGCACCAATATTTGGGTTCACAAAGCTGGAACCAGATTGTTACTGGGCCAGAGGTCAGTGCTAACTCAGGGCTTCCGGTGTGTATGCCTAGGATAAGGAAGAAGCAGGAGCCAAAGAGCTGGACGCCATGAATTGTAACCGGATGATAACGGTCCAGCTGGATGTCTGCAATTGTGCTGAGGTGGACAGGGCCATCGAGATGATCCAGGAGAACCTGAAGGACCCTAAGAAAGGTGGGTTGGGTGTCTCGAGGACCGAGGATTTCCTGAGGTGATAGCCTGGGAGCAGGGCAGATCCTGCCTGGCCCTTTGACCCCCTCCTCCAGTGGAGCCCAAGAGGGGCTGCCAGGGAGAGGCCTTAAGGCTCAGAGCAGCTGCTGGGTCTCAGCTGCTAACCCAGAAGGCCACAGGTGCCTCCTTCCCCTCCCAAGAACAACTTGTATTTGGGACTCTTTTTGAACATCTGAATTCTTTCCAATCCAACCCACCCCCACCCAGAATAATAGCTTTGCCGTTCCTGATCTGTGCACATGTTGGCAAGCTCCAGAACCCAGCACGATGCTTGGCAGACAGTAGGTACCAAATAAATGCGTGTTGGATTGAACGGGATTGATGGGGAAAAGAAGCTCATGGTAAGGGGGAGTGGGTGGCTTATCAGCACCATTCAAAAAGTGTTTTTTTACTAAAAAGAATGTACTGGAATGTGGCTGCACCATAAGCTCTTAATACTTGCTGATTGACTGACAAAACTTCATGAAAAAAAGTGCAGAATAAAGTCTGTGCATTGGGGAGAAATTTGAGTGCAGGATTGAATGCTCAGAAGACATTGTACTGTCCCATCCAAGAAAATACCCCTGGAGTTTGTAGATGCGAGCTTGGTTTTCAATTGCAAAAATAAATAAATGAAAGAGCTTGAAAACCCTGGAGGATAAAAGAAGTGGGCCTCCCTGGTCTTCTCCCAAAGGTCAAGGTCAGTCCATGCCTGAGGCGGAGCCCATGCTCACTTCTCTGTCTTCCTCCAATGCAGAGGCCCTCTGGCTCTCCAGGGCTTTCCAGGCACACTAAGTCCTGGCTGGTCACAGCCAGCTACAGGGGCCTGGAGACACCCACATGCAAGGGTTTGGGGGCTCCCATGACTTACAGAGACCAATGACCTCAGCTGTGGAAAAAAGAGCCCTAGAGAAGAAAGAATGGGCGACCCAGAGTTCATGCTTGGGATGGTCCAAGAACAAAGACAGGAGTCTCTGTCTATCTCTCCTCTCCTCCACCACAGACAGGAACAGGAAAAGAGAGACAGAGACAAGCAGAGACACAGAGAGACAGACAGAGGCAGATGTTTTAATGGAGAGAAAGTCCAGATGCCCTCGGCTCCTAAGGGGACGATAAAGAATTGTGTGTGGTGGCGTTTTCAGAGATAAGAGCTGGGTCTTGGGGTGGGGGCCCAGGAGGGCCAGGTGTGTCTGTCCAGCTTCCCCTCTTCGTGGGGTTCTCCCCACTGCCTGCCTTTACATTGTGTGCCATACATAGATCATTGTCTGCAGTCACTTGCCACCACCAAGGACCTGGTGACCTTGGGAGAGCCTCTGTTTCCCCCATGACCTCTTGAGGTCCCAGCCAGTTCTAGAGCTGTGATCCCATGATCAGCCTTTGGGAGGCACTGTCCTCCAAGCCATCCTTGTGCTCAGAGAAGCCTGCCACAGGCTGGGCTTTGAGGGATCCCTTTCCCCAAAGCAGTGGTGCTGGCTGGGGGTTAGGTGTTGAGAGATTCCTGCAATGGCCGCCATTTGTGGGGTACAACAGACAGAAGTCGAGGGCTGGAGTTAAAGGATCTGTGTTCAAATCCTGCCTGTGAAGCTTGTTACCTGGGTCCCTTCCCTTTGTAAGATGAGGCTGCCTAAGATTCTGAGTGAAATGGGACCATTAACTCCCTCACGCCGCATAACTATCCCCCCTACGGACTATAGATATTATGGCTCTGGTTTTACAGGTGGGGAGACTAAGGCAGAGTGACATGGTCACTTGCCCAGCATCCCATAAGGGTTAGAGGCAGGGTTCAAATCACTCCCACTAGGGAGCCCAGGGCTCAATGCTGGACCCCCTCAGAGGGAGGAGCTGAGCCAAGATACAATGCCTAGAGTGTGCCAGGCCCTTTGGGGGTCCCTGGAAGGAGGACTACCCAGGTGGGGATGTGGGGAAGGGGGACAACCCTGTGCAAAGATGCTGAGGTGGGAGAGGGGATCTGGAAATCTGCCAGTGCCTGTTTTGGCTGGCACTGTGAGAATGTGAGGGCAGAAAGGCCTGGTCAGAGGAAGTGGCCCTGGTCTCCAACTCGAGCTTCCAGCCCTGCAGAGGGCTGCATTGGCCATGACCTTGGCCCTGCTGCCCAGGCTGCTTCAGCAGCCTATTGACCGGCCTGGGTGGCTCTCTCTTCTCTCTGGTGGAGATGGGGACACCTCCCTGCTTCCCGGCAGTCTTTAGGAAGAGCCAGGTCTGAGGCTGGCATGGCTGCCTCCTGCCCAGGCTGCCCATGGTAGTCCGGTCACTTCCTCACACAGTAGCTCCCCAGGTGTCCCAGGGAATCAAGCCATGAGCTCTGCTCTCTTCCCAGCTTCCCAGGCAGGGCTTGGTCCTCTCCCTCCACAGGGAAGAAGGCCAAGGGGCCGTCTTCCTAGCTGACTCAGCAGCTGCGCTGGCATCGGGGCTGGGCTGGAGGAGGGCAAGGCAGTGGGCACAGCTCTGGTGTGGGGAGGGGGCAGAAAGATGCCCTTTTCCTCTGGGCCCTCAGAGTCACAGACACTGGCAGGTTTCTGGGGGGATTCCACCCATCCTTTGACACCCAGTGATTTCCTTTCCCTAATGAATGCCCTTAATTCTCCTTAATTGAAGGAACAGGAACCAAAGGGCAGCAGAGGAAGATTTAATTTGAGGAGCAGGAAAGGCAGGCAGGTTGAGAGAATTGGCCCTGGTATTTACCCAGGGCTCTCTGATTAACCCCCAAAAGGAAAGCCAGGTCAAAGCCGTGTAAGAGTGTGTGTGTGTGTGTGTGTGTGTGTGTGTGTGCTCTAGTATACCAGTCACACACATACACACACTCACACACACATACACTCACACAACACAATATACACTCACACACATACACATGCACACTCACAATACACTCACATATACACCATACACTCACAATGCACACACACATACTCACACTCATGCATGCTCTCACACACTCACACTGACACACACATGCACACTCACACAATACACTCGCATATACACACTCACATACACTCACACAATGCGCACACACATACACTCATGCATGCTCTCACACTCACAGTCACACTTACACACTTATGCACACACACTCATGCACACACCCACACACAGTGGGTGCTCAATAAATTCGTGCCGATGGGTTGAAAGTGTTTCTTTTGGGGTGTTGCAAAAGGTCCCTGGGAGACGTGACCCTGAGGGTCGGGGGACGCTTGGCCAAGGGCAGGCAGAATGTGACTGCCCTGCTTCTGCCCAGTGTCCTTTCTCCTCTGAATCATTCTAGGGCTGTGGGGGCTGGTCAACAATGCCGGCATCTCTACCTTTGGCGAGGTGGAGTTCACCCCCATAGAGACCTACAAGGAGGTCGCTGAGGTGAACTTGTGGGGAACAGTCCGGATGACCAAGGCTTCCCTCCCACTGCTTCGAAGAGCCAGAGGTGAGCACGTCCCCTTCCCAATCAGCGGGCACCCGGTCACTAGGCACCTGATCAGCGGGCACCACAGAGGTGTGTCTCACTGGCCTGGCCGATAGCCCCAAACCAACAACCTGCCCTCAGAGGAGCTGTGAGCTGCCCAGGGAGGAAGCAGGTGGGGGAATTTCCATCCAGACCCTCTGACTCCACAGCTTGGATCTTTCCACTGTAGACAGCTCCTTCTCCATAGGACAGAGGTTGAACAGTGCAGGCAGGGTCATCAGGAAGTTGACACTTGCCCCCCCCCCACACACGCCCTGGACAGGTTCCTTCCCTTTTCTGGCTCTCAGTATCCCTGGTAAAATGAGGGGGTTGGGCTGGGTGATTCAGATCCCCTTAGATCCCCTGAAAGCTCTCTCCTGGGAGCTCGGCTGTCCTGGGCCTCCCTCCCTTGTAAGAGGCCCACAGTTCCTCAGGATTAGAGGATGACCCAGAACAAGAGTCTGTGGCCGAACCTCTCTGGGGCCCCAGGCTGCCGCTGGAGGGCTCAGGCCCTACTGGGGGGCACATGCCCTATAGGCCACCAGACTTGTTGGGGGCTGGGAAGGGGGGGGTGTCATCCAGCTCTGACTGGGCCAAGAATTCCCTCCCCCAAGCCCTGGAGGGCTCACCCCAGTCCTTGGGCCGCACACTACTCCCCCCACTCCCATACCCCAATGGCCCCCCGCCCGCCCACGCCCCGGTCGCGTCCCTCCCCAGGCCGGATCGTCAACATTAGCAGCATGCTGGGCAGGATGGCCAGCGCGGCGCGTTCCACCTACTGCATCAGCAAGTTCGGCGTGGAGGCCTTCTCCGACTGCCTGCGCTACGAGATGTACCCGCTGGGCGTCAGGGTGAGCGTAGTAGAGCCCGGCAACTTCATCGCGGCCACGCAACTGTACAGCCCCGAGCGCATCCGAACCATCGCCGACAAGATGTGGAACAGCCTGCCCGAGGCGGTGCGCAGGGACTACGGCCGCCAGTACTTCGACGAGAAGATCCAGCTCATGGAGACGTACTGCAACAGCGGCTCTACCGACACCACGCCGGTCATCGAGGCCGTGACCCACGCCCTGACCTCCAAGATCCCCTACACCCGCTACCACCCCATGGACTACTACTGGTGGCTGCGCATGCAGATCACCACCCACACCCCCGGGGCCTTCTCCGACATGATCTATGCCCACTGAGGCCCCGCGGGCAAGTATAGCCTTCGCTAGCTCACCGGCCTCCGAAGCGTCTTTGCCTAGGGTCGGGGGGGGGGGGGGGCGGGAGGAATTGGGGCCGGGCGGGGGTCGCTGGGCGAGGGCGCAGCGGGGCTGGGCTCTACCGGACACAAAGGCCGATCCTGGGCGGCCAGCGAGCTGACAACGCCCCCCGAACGAGGCCTGGGGGGGGCTGTTCCAAGCCAGAGATCGGGCTCTGCAGGCCGCGGCTGCTGGGGGACTCATCCACTCACTCCTTCACTCCCTCCTTCCCTCCCTCCCTTTATCCAGTGCCCACCGCCTGCAGCGGCGCCAAGTTGGGCCCAGCACAAGGGAGGAATTCCTTCCACCCCTGCGCCCCCTCCCTTCACGCGGCTAATTGAGAGTTGACTGTTCCAGGAGAGCCCTGGGAGATGGCAGG